>NW_011368760.1:6680-14289 GCF_000735185.1 Notothenia coriiceps | reverse complement strand
TATACCCATATCCGCCAGCGGGTAATATTTACCTCATAGAAAATGCATCTTAAACATGACGTGTTGCTATAGCAACGCCTTTTGTCTACTGCGGTTCCTTATAGATAGAGAGATAGATAGATAGATATAGATAGATAGATTGATAGAGAGAGAGAGAGAGAGATAGATAGTATAGATAGTGTAACATCTTGGAGAATACAAGATCTTGGATGACTGAGCTCACGTGGAGGACGTAATGCATGTGTGCAGGTTACGTGCCAGTTGAATAAAGATGGACACTCGGAATGAGAGAAGTAGTCCGCGTCGTCTGTTTATGTAGACAATTATATGTCCATAGAACAGAACATTACAGATGGATCGATAGATAGTTATAGATAGATAGAGAGATTGAGAGATTTGTACCTAAACAAAACACAAGTCTAACACCAAGCGTTTAAATCAGCACTTGTAGCGATATTTTATACTTCATGCTATCTGCACAAACTATATCATATGAAAAGCTGAGAGTCCTCAGATTCTATTGGTATAAGTTTCATCCCTGTGCGATCAAAACTCACTGTTCTGTATGATAAATAAAAGAACATTGTACCTTGCAAATCAATAGCGGGTACATTTTACCCGTTGGCGGTTTTAGGCATACAGCGGCCTCTGGCGGTTCTAGTTTTAAAAAAGTAATATATTAGACTACTTCGTTACCCTCTAAATAAAGTAACTCGTTACTTTAATCGTTACTTTACTCGTTACTTTACTCGTTACTTTACTCGCAGGGCCGATCACGCAGACTGCGTTGCACCTACAGTGTAAGCGTGCCACAGTTTTGCCTCTGCGAGACTCCACTTGCACCCCCAATTACTATTGCATTAAGGAAGACATAACACAAGTCTTTCTTTTTATAGGCCTATGCTCTTTAATAGGCTACCAGCCTACCACAACAAGCTAACAGTCTGTGAAACGTAAATACACTAATTAATTAAGCCAGTTCAAGACGCATTATTCTTATTCTTATCATTCTTTTTTTGTAAATAACCGACGGTATCAAGAGGAAGTAAAGTCCCCTGGTTGTCCCTTATACCCTAACTGCCATGAGACAACTCAAAATCAAGTTTCCAAAATCCGACACTGAGTTGGTCTTAACGCACCAGCAGATGACAAAGCTGACAAAGTGTGTTTTCCCGCAGCGAGACGCTACAATACTAATTGTGGGCTTATCATGATGATTCGAACAGAAAAAAGAAAAACAAACTCTCACTCTCTCCAGAGGGGCAGGTCAGCCAAAAAGGCCAAACGGGCCGTTGCCCGGGCAACATTAGCCCGTACCTGTGCACTTCCCTGCAACAGTGGATAACAGCTTCTGGCCTGGACACAGTTTGCACCTCACCGTCGCATTTCTGTCTATTCTTGGGATGAACTCAAAATAATGGGCATACCTCGACCCCTCGAAAGTTATCGCTGACTCAGCCATTTTTATGCAGCACTGCACGTGGAGATGTGGACGCGCAAATCGTGCAGATTGTGTACATATAAACCTGCGGCGGAAACCCCTCTTGTCTGTCAGTGTGATTATGACTGATTTTATAAAAGTAACGCGTTACACTACTCCGTTACCGACAAAAGTTATATTATTACAGTAACGCGTTATTTTGCAACGATGATGATCAACTTTGTAACGCGTTACACCCAACTCTGGACATCACACACCAACTCAGTGATACATTTACAGCCCAGACCTTAAGAGCCAGGCTATGACAGAGACCGCCTTCATTACTAATTTCCTCTTTCTCCATTCTTTATAAAGAATCCTGCTGAGTTTAGCTGATTTTGTCAATAAACTCAACACTTCCTCCTTCCTCCATTTGTACTTGCTGTCATGGTTACTTCATCATAATACTAATTTCTCCAGCATGAATCCCATTGGGAGAACATTGTTTTACATGGCATTAACCATGGCCTTTGCCTTCTTTCTTGACCATTGTCATTCACACAGTCACAGTGTTAATAATTGAACATAAAACGGGATAACTCATGGGGAGAACGGTAAGGGATCACAAAATGTGTCGTACATTTTATTTTTAGCATTAAAATGTGTCATTGATGAGACAAGGGAGGCATTATGTAACAAAAGCTGTATAGAAACTTATATATAACATTGTTGTCTTCTTTTCTGTGTGACTAAAGCGAACTTTATAATTAAAAGCAACAAAATAAAGTATAAAAAACTATATTAATTTATTGCAAGAAAAATTAAGACAAGTTACATCAATGTAATTGTTTCCTTTGTCAATACTGGCTGTTACGTTATTGTAATGCAAGTATGGATAGATTTTCAATACAAACATGTAGCGTCAGCAGTCTGCATAAGACAGATCTAATGTAAATTTCTCAATGATTGTTTTACAAAGAATGTAATTTTCGAAAAAAACAGACTAAAGCCTCATATTAGCTCCAGCTGAACTTTATTGTATATGGATATTAATTGTTTATTGCACCAACACCAAACCTCTTGATCCCTTCACAGTCAGTTTGGACAACAGGAACAACAACTAAGAACTGTATGTCATGTCAGAAGTTATAAGACTCATCAAAAAATATAATCATAGCCTCAGTTCAATAAATATGTACAGACTATTCCACAAACTTATCAAAAATGGATATAGATATGGAAACCCAGCCTGACTAAATCCTTATGTGTTGTAGCATATTCACACTGGCATAGGAGGACCAAAAGTATTTGTTTATTTGTAGAATTAACTCTTGTGTTGACACCACTGACCAATTCAATCAAGTCAAGAAAAGTTCTAGAAAAATACATTTGAGGCTGAGAGTGATGTTCAGGAAGGGACCTCCATTGAATCACATGACTTTGACAAACATATTAGGTTCAAAATAAGTGACAGAAGCTTTTGTTGTTAGGGTATTTGATGTGAATTCTCCATCCATCAACTCTGTAATAAGTGACAAACCTGTTAACCAGCGACAGACAAACAGAGAGTTAATGATTAGAGTTAAGCTGGTCTGACTGAGCTGCACCGCTTCATACCTCCATATCCACTGTACATGGTGCCGTGGTGGTGGTCGTAGTCAAGTGTTTCTAGCGAGGGGTCCACCCAGTTCCAGAAACAACCTCCTAGTCCTTACTCCAAGTGGAATCCTAGTTGGTAAACTTTCCTTTTGCTTTTAGCCACTCACTATTCTGGGCATTCGGTTCACTTTTCTTTCTTTCCCAATCTATTTCCCTTTTTCTCTTTCCCCGTATCCAGTGTCACAGTTGGTAATCCTTCGTCCACTCACCTACTGATCCTCTCTCTCTCTGACACAATGATAAGAGGAGGGGGGAGGAGGAAAAGGAAAAGGAAAAAGCAAGGCGGTCCTCCCTCCATTTCTTCCCCATTGACATCACCGGTTTTTCCTGCCCCTCCTCCCTGCTGGACATATTGTTTCGGACCACACACACAACATCCTCCCGCCACACTACAACATCCATCTGTACTAACATTGAGCGGCATCACTGCATGTGCACTGCACTGAACTCATTTGTGCTGCTTTAAATTGTTTGGAGGAATTAATGACACATTATTTATGAGGAAGAACCTCGGGGGAATGGAAAACTTAGTGTGCTAATTTTGTGCTGACACAGAAAAAGTAAAGTGATGACTAATTAAGAGGGTGTTGTTCTGGGTAATAGTGAACAAAAAGAGGTTTTACAGTGGTGAATCTGGCTCAACAAAAGCACAATGCAACCTTCATCAAGAAACCCACCCTTCACGCCAATTAAACGCATTGAACTTAAACATTTTGTAATGTAGAGCCAAGATATAGTCAGGGATGTTCTTTAGATTCCGCTACTCTCCGATGCACTTCGATCATTTTATGCAACTAATTGTTGGTGTTGCTTTAAAGGTTGCACTCGGTTCCCTCCATTACCATGTTTGGCACAATGCTAATATCTGCCAAATTTGAAGAAATTCCATCAAGACGTTCCTGAGATATCACTTACACAAGAATGAGACAAATGTGAGGCCACAGTGAACTTGAACTGTGATCTTCTTCCAACCCTTTTCTCCTTCAGTCCAAATGGACGTTTGTGCCAAGTAAGAAGAAATTCCCTCCAGTTCCTGAAATATCTAATTTACAAGAATGGTCAATCTGCCTCTAAAAGGCTAATCATGTGCGTCCTTATTTAAGATAAAATTCTACCTACGGCCTCTCCTGCTTTTCCGGTTATTACCCGTCCCCTTGTGTGTTATGTAGCTTTTTATGCATGTAAACGGTATGCAGAGTCACAAACCCTCAAAGTACACCCTGTAGCGAGTAAAACTCTAACACAGAAAATAACTGTCCCAGAACTGTCCCTATGCTGCCCCAGAACGCCTCGTTGGAGATTTGTCTTTTTCCATTGTTTTCTTCTTATAGTGTAGTAAGTACAGTGACGTATTGGGTATAGTGACGTAACCACCACGGCACCATGTACACTCAATCTTTTCTCAGCTGCAGCTCCGCAGATTTCTCAGCCTGAACTCAGCCTGAGACGGCGAGACGCGGCGTGGCTTGTTCTGGGCTCGTTCTGAGCACACATGCAGACTCACAGCCAGGCTGCAGGTGTGTGTGTGTGTGTGTGTGCTCGGGCTGGGTTCAGGCTGGGTTTTGCTGTGTCTCGCTGTCTCCCAGATCCCCCGCAGCAAGCCAGCTCACACTGTCCGCTCCAGCAGCGAGCCCCGCAACGTCCCGCCAACACGGCACCCAGACCCCATGCAGCATTCTCATCTGTTTGTCATTGCTGGTGTCATTTTCTGGTTGCTAACGCCATTGTAACACATAATCACTGATGTTCCGCTGTAATGGTGGTGGACTAATCAGAACAGAGTGGGCGAGTTGACCAATCAGAGAACACTGGGCTCATAGGGAGGGGGGGGACAGGAGCTCCAACATGCCATTTAGGAGAGAGAGTGAATACACATACTATACAGAGATGCTGTATGAGAAACCAATGTGAGTTTGGAAAATCGCACAATATAAATCTATTTTAGTATACCTCAACAATGGAATTATGATCGGTAGAAATGGCCATGACATGGGACCTTTAAGAGATGAGATACCAGAATAGAGAGGCGAAGTCCCTCCCTTTCCGGTGGACCTCAAGGGACCTTATTTCGGAAAAATCATGTATTGAAGTCAATGACGAGAGAAAAGTTATCTTTCAATACCGGTTGAATTGTGCCATGAATTACACATATGATGTTTGTCAATCTTAAAAAATCATTTCCATGTCAAAAAAGTTAGTTTGTCGTAAAACTGTTGAAATATAAGACGCAACTAGAAAGACTACAAATCCCAGAGTCGCGTAAGTGATGTCATAATTGTTTTCCTCCACTAAATATAAGAGATAGCTAAGATAAGATAACTTTAACAAGATGCCTGTGTGCTTTGTACCAGGTTGTAAATCATACCAGCAATGGGTCTTGCTCGTTCTTTCGCTTCCCGTCTGATGAAAGGACCAGGAGTGGCTGGATCAAGTTAGCTACCTAGCTAGTAGCAAGGCCGTTAGTTAGCATTACAGCCTTAGCCTTGTAATTTTTATTAGCCTTAACATGAAGTAACATTAAGTAACCCAAAATGTTAAACAGTAAGAGTAGTTGTTTCTACACGGACCACTATTGCGGTAAGCATGTTGTAACTTCCGGTTGTTGTTGTTGTCATCTCCGGGTATCCTGTGTGCCTGTTCTGTTGCTGATAGCTTATTATCTTAACTTAATCGATCGTTTTAAAACTCTTGATCACGGCAACTGCCTGACGTTGTAATCACACGTTACTACAGCTTAAGCACTCACAACTCTCCTTCTCTTAGCGACTGTAACTCCACAGTTGCTTACACTGACTTTAACGGTTAGCTACACGGTACGGCTAGCTTTTAAGCTTGATAGCTAGCCATCAAAAGGCTCTTCCACCCACCCTCAAAAAAAAAGAGTGCTATATCTCGCTCTAACTGATACATGTTTGGTTACTTCCCCTAGCCATTCACATATATATACTGGTAGACAAATAATACATGTGAGAAGAGACAAGGCAGAACAGGAGGAGAGGTGAGAGAAAAAGCAGGGAAGGTCTAACGAGAGACCAACGGAGACGCATACTGGTAACTTAAAGGAAAGATCCTCATCTGAGCGCCACAGCACACGGCATGATCATACCTCTATTCTCACACATAAACACCACTCGCACGGCCTCTAATCTGGTGCGCCTACTGCCGTGTGTGTTTAATGGCATGGGATGGCTGCAGTCCCCCAAACAGAGGCCGAGATTAATGACCAGACATAATCAAAAGAGTGGGCGGAGAAAGTGTGGGATGTGGCTTTTGAATAGAGAGCGGCTATATGCAGCAAGACTGAGGAAAAACATTTGGTTTGGAATGGAGCATGATACAGTGACAAATAAATATAGAGCAGCCTTATACTTGGGATAAGAAGATAGTCCAGCGGTTGGGAGGGAGTTTACCTTTAATGTAAAATAATAATAAGTAATGAAATAATAAGTAGATAATACATAAAAAAGGTTTAAATATAAGACACCTTCATATTTGATTTCAAATCCCGAAGTGGCTTACAAGCAGTGAGCATGAACAGTTAGGAATAAACATTGCACAACACAATGAGAATGTAATAAAAAAGACAATAAAAAACCAGAACAATAAAAATAAAATCAAAATCAACAAGGGTGGTAAAAAGGTCCCTAGGGCAAAAAGACTCTACATATATATTAGATAGAAAGAGATATATAAATAGAGGAGAAGACACATATATATAATATATATATTTAAAAGCCTGCCACACGGTCTGAAGGTGCTCTCAATCGTGGTCAGGGAGGCGCTTCCACAGTGCTGGGAGCTAGCGAGCAGAAGGCCCGGTCAGCATAGTAAAAAAAGGAGCTTGTCCTGGGGGGCGTTTTGGAGGAGGTTTGGAGTTTGCTGGAGCGGGTGGCTCCGCAAGGAGGTAATGGGGGATGAGGAGTTCTTTTGAGGCAGGGAGAGGGCAGTTCCAATGGACACACTTGTGGGTGAGGACGGGAGACCTTGGATTTTGATCCTCAGGTTCCACGGGGAGTGCAGTGTTGCAGTGAATCTGTTTACAATAACTAGCTTTACATGTCAAAGAATATGGAATCAGTAACCTAATCTGAATATCAAAATATTAAAATAATGGAACCTATTTAACTCTCCAGTTACTTTTGGATTACCCTCAATATCAAATGCCAATGCAAATAAAAGCGAGAAATAAAAAAGCAGATAAGATGTTTTTTCTACTTTAAGTGTTTGTAAACAATGCANTAGATGGATAGATAGAGAGATAGATAGATATATTGATAGATGGATAGATATGTCTATCTCTCTCTCTATCCATCTATCAATATATCTATCTATCTATCTCTATCTATCCATCTATCAATATATCTATCTATCTCTCTATCTATCCATCTATCAATATATCTATCTATCTCTATCTATCCATCTATCAATATATCTATCTATCTCTCTATCTATCCATCTATCAATATATCTATCTATCTATCCATCTATCTCTCTCTCTCAATCTATCTCTCTATCTATAAGGAACCGCAG
>NW_011368760.1:0-6641 GCF_000735185.1 Notothenia coriiceps | reverse complement strand
ACGTTTTATTTGTGTTACGTTCTGAACTTACTATATAATACGTCCCTAAAATACCAAAATTGATACAATATTTCCGTTTATTTGTTGGGAGTCAAAGTCCCTCCAAAGATTACACAAAAGATACAACGAGAAAAAGAGTTGACAAACGGGAAAGGTAGTTGTGTAAGGACGTTTGTGCAGGTAATTATTGTTATTAGTACAAAACAAGTACGACGCCCATTACATATAGGTAGATTTTTGTCCTACCTACTTTCGTCCCACCTCCCTCACCTCTCTCTTTCTTTCTGTCTTATTTACAACCGATAATGACGACCACACGGAAAAAAAGTTATCCTCGGTTCTTGACTGTTTCTCAGTGCGTCCAGGTGCTGTGATTAGCCACGACACACCAAAGTCCCTACATTTCTCGCATTGCTATTATTTTACTGTTATTTTTAACAGTGACTCAGAGCAGCTTTAAAAGATACATAATCCTCCCGCAGTGTATAAATGTTCTTGTTTTTATTTTCTTGGGCAGGAGATCTTTTACCTCTCTCGTTGTCCTTTTGTATAAATCATCAGCGCGTGTGATGACTGCACCGAGATGTGAAGTTTCGAAGTGTGGCTTTAATATGTAATGTATCTGCTTCAGCAAAGTGCGAGGTACAGCTGAGAGGCTTCATAAAGAAAGCAATCTAGTGGCCATAATGTTATCTCGCAGCAGCTGGGACACTGTGGGTGCGGAAGGTGAAAGAGGGAAGGTGCTACTGAATTACCCTTTAGCATCCTCTCACAGGTGTGTGTAACTGAGATGGAGAGCCACTGCTGCAGAAGAGAATAAGTATGCTTGTAGGAAGTCAAATTCACAGTACAAATGACAGCTGCTGACTAAAATCATCCTTCAAACCCAGTGAAGATCCCAGTTGGTTTTAACTGATTGATTCATTTGGATTCTTATAGCAACTTACCGCATAAAGAAAGAAAGAGTGAGAGAGAAAGGGTGCTCAATAAATATTGTTCCAGAAGTGAAGTCATCTGACATTTAAGAGTCAGCCAACCATGGCCAGCCAAAGTGCTGCGTGTGTGTGTTTGTGAGTGTCTGTGTGTGCATTTGTGGGCAGGCAGGAGCGCCCAGAGGGCGAGCAGCTCAGACAGAGTCATTATTTAGTGACACACAGATGACGGCGTGGCCTTAACAGGGACTGCAAATATACACAAGCATGAACACACACACAAATAGACAAACAGACAAACACAAACGTTACGTCTAAGGCCCGAGGTATCAGGATTTTAATGAGAAACATCAGTAATGTTACCTGTTGCTGCTGCTCTTTCTCTTTTTCGTGCTTTCTGTTCGTGAAAGAGCTCACGCCAAGCTAATTGTAGCTGCTCATTAAAGTCAGACATTTCAGTATTTACATTGAGAGAGTGTTATAACTATTTCCCTGCAGGAATATCCCAAAATATCTGGTCAAATGTACGGTGGCTAAAAGGTGCACACTTTCCTGGAATGCCTTCCTGACAAGGATGGCCCCCTTCTGTTTGACAGGTGTAACTAAACCAATTGGGTCGTAAAGTCCAGCTGACTGACTCAGCAGCTCCCGTCTACTCAGTGGGTTAGGTGTCCCAGGTCTCACTTGCTCTAGGAGGAGATCATTGCCCACTCTCACCTTCTTTTTCCTTTTGGAGAAGTTGATTGAGGTCAACATGCAGAGCTTATCTTCCTCCACTTTGTACCCGATTCCCAGGGCTTTGTTGTCCTCCTCTCACATCTGATTTGGGAGGATGAGAGTTTTACTTTTAGCTGTTGCAGTTTCTTGCCTCCCACTTTGACCGGACCCATGGCTTAAGGAAGAAGCCACCAGCTCTCAGGATTCCCTCCACTCCTTCTGTAATCCTCTCCAGTTGTTCTTGACTGTTATGGGAGGTTAAGAGGTCGTCCACATAGCTGTCCTCTTCAATAACTCAAGTTCCTCTCTCATGTGGGAAAACATGGGCAGACTGGCTGTTTCTCTCATAGCCACCTGTGCAATGCAACCGGCTGGTCTGTCCCCAATGTTGACTCTTGTGATAGCATACTCACATATCTCTTCTTCTGGACTGTCTCTCAGAGGAATGTGTGCATATGCATCTCACGCTCCTCCAGCCACACTGAGTTGTACATTTTCTTTATGTCTCCCAGAGCTGCATGCACACCTCTTCTGAACCTCAACAGAACAGCTCTGATCGGATTAACACTAGAAACGCCAACGGGTACATTTTACCCGCAGCTGTTTTTTGATTGTATGTAACTTTTGTTCAATAACATATTAAAGTCTCCCAGTCCGTGACTTTTCCTGAAAGTGTGTTATATAGCACCCTCTGTTGTTAAAAATTGTCAACAGGAAGTCAGATTGAAAAAATCGCCAAATAAATGGGCAGTGACAGTCGGTCCATTCCTCTATATGTCTGTCGGTCTCAAATCTAAAGGGTGCAATAACGATTTTTATCCAATATGCATAAACACCGGACCCTGTTTACTGTACACGCACCCCTCACAAACCACACACGGCCAGATAGCTTATCCAACAGTTAGAACCTACATACAAGACTACTGTGGGCCTACATACCTTAGTTTGATTATAAGTGCATGTGAGTGAATATTGGCATGCATACATTTGTTTTTATACAACATNTCGATTAAAATATTTAATCGCGATTAATCGCATGATTGTCCATAGTTAATCGCGATTAATCGCAAATTAATCGCACATTTTTGATCTGTTCTAAAAGTACCTTAGTACTTTTAGAACAGATCAAAAATGTGCGATTAATTTGCGATTAATCGCGATTAACTATGGACAATCATGCGATTAATCGCGATTAAATATTTTAATCGACTGACAGCCCTAATAAATGTCTGTCCCCGGTGTGTCAGAAAACAAACCCCTCTCTCTTTTCCTCCGTACCCAAATCTCTAAAAATGGGGTTTCAACGGAGCTGATCCAGATTAGTGTCCGATATGACGAAATATCAGAAATGTGGAACCACAGAAAGGTGCTATCAGAAGCAATGCGCAACTGTTTTGGACGTAATATGGTCTTTGTATACATTAGCAAGCATGCTAGCACTCAGAGCTAACGCAGTACTGGAGATAGCATGTGTAAAACAGCAGGAATTAAAAAAGGAACTCACCTTGTGGTAAACCCGCAAGAGAAAAAGCATTTGAGCTCCATACTGTTTCAGAAATAATCCTTGATGTGGTTTGGAACATGATGGCATTTAGTCACAGAGGCATTTGGCTGAATGTAAGTGTAATTCTGANCAGGCATTAGCTCCACCTCCTCTTCCACCCCGCATCAGCACTTTAGTAAAAGGGCTAAAACAGAGGGATGTGAGGGATGTCTAAAATGCATGATCTGTTTGGTATTTTGAGCAAAACACATCATATACTATGTTTTTTATATATCTGAGACCCATAATATATGCCTAAAAATAGCATGATAGGAGACCTTTAATACTTGTAAAACACAAGACTGATGTAGGGTGATATCTTTGGGTTAAAATGAGCCAGAATTATATTAAAAAGCATGGAAAGCAAAGTATTATTATCACTGCTAGACTATAAACACCATAATTGAATAAAATAATATACGAAACAGCACATTATTTGTTGTTTGCTCGATGAGTAATGTGAATAACTTGAGACTTCAAAGCTAATTCTCATACATCCAATATAATTTATCCTGTCTGAGCAATTAGAGCAACTGTGCTCAGAATTGCTGAGTATGGGTTCTAAGAATAAATACGAGTTAAATAGTTACACAGTGATGTTCAGCACTTTTATTACTGCAGTTGTTAGATATATTGAACTGCAGCATTATTTATGAGCTGAGGTCATTATTGATGGTATATTGGACAATGAATTATGAGATACATGATCTTTTTACTGCCTCTGTCCAAATAATCAGCCTAAAGTATACATATCATAGACCTGTGATAGATTTAGGCAGGATCAGTTAAACTTTAAACAGACTGTTTAATCATTATAGCTGGTAGACCCTTCACCCATAATCCACCACACTGCGTTACCAACAACATTAACCGATGCTGGTGTTGTTTTTCATTTTAACCGGACAGGCTTCCATTGCCATGGAACTCTGAGTACTTTGTGATTGAAAACATGTTGTTGTAGCATAAATGTTGAAGCTGACCAATGTCATCGAACAGCTGGTATCTTCTCAGATACGATCGCTAATGACAGAGAAATATATTGTACTTGAATTAGTGTGTGATGACAGATATGTAAACAAATTGCGGTACATATATTTTTTAAAAGCTGCATTTGTTTATCTGTTGTTTTAAATACCACTCTATATTATTTCACTTTTTTATTTGTAGGTATTATTCATAAGATAAGTTATATTTTCAGTTAAGTTAACCCTCAGAAATGTGATTATAAATATCATTTTTGAATTGTATATCATGCCACATCAGTTGTGTTTTTACTGATAACATTTGAGCAATCAAGCAACAAATCCAGTGATGTTGTTGTCTTTAAAAAACTCTTTGGATATGGATACATGTAGACATACAATCATAAGAAAACTCCAAGACAGTTTCTGCACGGTAGTATTTCTATATCCCCATTCTTAAAGCACTGATCAAAACTACAATATATATTTGCTCTGCTACATTGCATTCTAAAATGCAAACTATACTATGAACTACATGTATGAATGTGTTTTGTCATTCTCAAAAGCAAGCATTATCTGTAAATGTACCTATTTATTGGCAAGGCTTTTAAGACACTGTTATATTTACTACAAATACCAGCCCACATTAACTCCAACGGATCTCTATTGATTCAATCATCAAAACAAAAATTTAAATCAACCAAATAAGCAAACGTGTCTTTACTAATCATGTTCTCACCAAAGAGGATATTCCATAAATATAATCAATACATACCATGCTTTTCCTAACCCGTTATTTTCATTCATCAACATTCCGTTAAACTCTGAAAGATTAAGTCTATAATATTGACCTCAATGCAGTTAATACAGTGTGCTGATCCAGCTACCTCTATAATGTAGACTTATATGACAGATCAGGGGCAGGTTTCATCATGCGTCATCCCAAGCGTCTTTGGGTCTAGAAAAGCGCTATATAAATCCCATTTATTATTATTATTATTATTATTATTATCATGGAGTTGTTCCACACAGATGGAAAAACACCATTCTGTTTGCATGTTTGACATGGACTTCATTTATCGTTATCTACTTTATATGCACCTCCGAGTGTGATCTTTTTTTATCAGCATATGATTTGGGCAACATGCTGCAGTACTCTTCCTATTTTTAAGTGTGTGTGTTTGAGTGTGTGTGTGTTTGGGCCTGGCTGTGGTTTTCCAGAACGCTCTGGGAGAGAGAGGCCAGAGAGCATCAAACAATAGGTGTGGTGTCCCACACTGTCACCACAGAGGCGTGTGGAAGTCAGAGTGTGTGGCACAGAGCCACAGTCCACAGTGTGTATGAGAACATCAATAACAGAGGAGATGGTGTGACTGGAATCTGTTGTTATCATTGGGCAGGAGTGGACCACTGTTTGCATCAGGTAGGGAACACAGAATACAGCAGAGTGGGACACACACTGAGACAATTCTGACGGAATATTAAACTAGATTGGATGCTGACAGAAAGTTAATGAAAGTCTAATAACAAGGCCGGAGATAGCAGACAGGACGGGGGGGGCAGAATGTGCCGACTACCACTGCCCTGTCTGAACTGGAACTCTGACATGGAGCCCTGCCAAGGTTGGTGCTTTACATTAGGGTTTATGTACTGAATGATAGTACAAATACACACCTCAACTTTGGAATAATTGTTCATGGGTTAGGATCAGGGTTAGAAATAAATAAAGTAAACGTGAAAAGGAGCCTCATTTGCCCTTGTTTTATTGTAACATTGAGTGTGTGTGTGTTTTCTATGTGTGTTTGTGTTTGTACATGTTTTTGTGTTTATTTTGTCCTTGATGACCAAATATAATTTTGCTGCCTATGCTGGACAATTTAGTTAATTGTTTACTATGCTCTTCCAGAAAGGGGTAATAGAAGGGGGAAGGGGGATTGTCTATTACAAATACAGCATTATGACAATCAACTTAATTCAGATTTATATTCAAATATGACTGTATTAGCTAATTGGAAAGTTATTGTTTGGTTTTCAATGGCTTACCTAACTAAAGTGACCTTCCAAACGTAACCAAACCAAGCTTTCAGAATGCTCTGTGTGGATACTTGGTTCCGTGTGTTCTCCAGCACGTGTTGAAGAGCAACCGGTACTGTAATGTACTAAAATGTTTCCTTCATTTCCAGTAAAACAATGGTACAGCACAAAGGTGGACTGCAGTAGAAGAACAAAGCCACAGTAGTGGTACTTTGTTGAAACCTTTATATTGTCCTTACAGGTCATGGTGTTTTTTACTTGTTTGGTTGGAGGCAATTAAGAAAGGTATAGAGCAGCGGTATTCAAAGTGTGAGGCGTGCCTCCCCGGGTGGGCGCCAGAGAGCTTCAGGGGAGGCGCAGCGTAGGAGAAAAAAAATACGAGGAAACAGGTAGAAAGTCTAGCTAGTTAACCTACGGAGACTCGACCAAGGACTAACGACGAGGGGGAATAGG
>NW_011368759.1:6283-26395 GCF_000735185.1 Notothenia coriiceps | reverse complement strand
TCCTTTTCTTTATGGCGGTCATTTTTGACCGGGAACACCATGGGTGTTACAAAGTTGACTAAATCATCCAAAATTCAATGAAAGGGGTGATCAGCAATTTGATAGGTTCTAATGTCTACTGTGAAGTATATCATAAAGCCTTAATGCAATCGAATGTAAAACAAAAAAGTTATGATTGATGAAAGTAGTAAATCGGTCAGATTTGACCCGAACACAACAGGAGGGCTAAGTGTTCTTTCCCCAGCTGCTAGGTAACATGACCTAATGTTTGTCTACTTTGAGATCAGTTACAGGTTGACAAAAGCCCCCGGGAAAGCCAGTAGATAATATACTATATTATTTTATAATATACTATATTATCTACTGTACCATACTATATTTGAATAATTTGTGTCACTTTTTGTACCAGCTCTAATTGCGATTAGATGTAAAAATGTATCTGGGTGCTACCATTTAACTGTCACCTGCATGTCACGTTGTACTATGCAATTTCCTTATATTTTGCAGCTTTGACAGATTTCAACGAACAACCGCCCCAACCTGGAAGATGGACAGATACCATAACCAATAGTATATTGTGTTTTCAGTAGCAGGCACCGCCTCTACATGACAGGCGTCAGCATCCGCCAATCAGCAGCCTAAGTATCGTACCTCCCACTCGGAGACGGATTTCCGAACCAAGTGTAGCAAAATCGCCTGTACTTTGTTTACGTCCCTTTGGTTAGCTGACAGTTGTTGTAGCGCTTTACTCACACACACAACCCTGACTGCATGGCTTTGCTGGTTGCCTCAAGCTTCATAAACTTTAAACCGAGTGTCCTGGATGTCCTGGATGTGATGTTTTGTTGAATGAGGGGGACCCGCTAGATGCCGACAGGAGGATGAACTCCATCACCGGTCGGGTTCTTGCCATCCCCGCCGCCTCTGTCACCAGCTCTGGGGCTTCATCCTCTCGAGCCTTACATGTAGAGCTGACATCCCAGCAGGTAAATGCAAAGCCTCTGAGATAATATTAACACGAAATGCATTAAATGAAACAGGACAACTGTGAGTATATGTCTTATATAGTAGTTTCCAACGTCAGTTACAACTGCTGCCTGGAAAACACGGCAGGCCTGTTAGGCTAGCTAGGTAGCTAGCAACTGCTAGCTTACAGTTAGCTAGCTTACTGGGAATTAATGTCACTTGATTTACAAGCCAAGGCACACCAACACAAGTTAGAATTGTTTTTAAGATCGACTTTCTACGTGTGTTGCCATATTTTAAGGAAACATATTATTCGACACGTTTAATTGTGTACGAAGCTAGTCTGCCAATGGGAACTTAACTTAGTGTTATGTCAGCACGCAGGTGACAGCTCAGTTAAAGGGAAACGGTGGCATGTGTCATCACTGCGAGGTTATATTTTCTAATACAGTTATTTCGATTATTAAAGTGTTATAAAAGTGAGACCATGAACACATTTAATTGTTGCCTCTTTGGAAGCTCAGGAAATTCATTTTACAACCATCAATCTAGCCATTCAGTCATTCATTCAGTCATTTGGAAATGACATGAGAACAGTAGGCAGTTCATTCATTAGGGCTACCGGCCTCAGATTGTTAAATCTACCCCTCACAGGCACCTCTCATTCCCTGTCATGTCAGTTGTAGTTAGATATTGACTGTAGTTGTTTTAGCTATCCAAGTTGTTGGATATTTTTCTTCATATTGTGCAGTTTTAAGAGCAAACCCCTGATCTTCATCCAGTGAGTCCAGCAACTACTTATAAGTGCTTCTTTGACTTTCTTGGAAGTTACTGTAATTACATCAGACCACTAGAGTCATCATTACTAATCCAATGATATTACAGTAGAGAACCCTTACAGTATGTTGCTCTACATGTACAGCCAAAGTGTAAACATAAGGTGACTTTTGGAAAGTCTAACTTATTTTTACAATAAGTCCTCTATTAAGTTTTGTCTTGCACCAGTGTTTGACTACCTTTTTAGTTTGCATTAGATTGACAATATGATAAAAATGCTTAATGTCAGTTTCAATTAAAAACTAAGTCAAGAGTTCAGAGTAAACCAAAGTTTACATATTGCATTTATTCCAGATTAAAATAGACACATTATCAACGGTAATCTTTGAAGATCTGACATGCCGTTTGAAGTGTTCAGACATGATTGTAGCTTTAACACAGGAACAGAAATCTTGCCACATTCCAACCACACTTTATTTTCAAGGATCAGTTCACCCCTATTACAATTTGCATGGTTTCTCTCTTACCTCGTGGTGTCTTGCCATTCAAATAGCTCCAATTTTGAGATTTGAAAATGGGACTGAATTTCCTGCAGCCACCACAACACAATGGAGAGTTGTGAATATTATAAAGGCATTAGGGTTTCTACAAGGCACTTCAGCATGAACATTTTGTTGATATGAGCAGCACTAAATCCTATTTCCCAGCAGCACTAAACCAACAATTGCACTGGTAAGGCACTGCGTGTTTCCCACAGATCTGAAATATACCTGGGCGGGGTTGAGGTGACGTGCAACAACATTAACATTAACCTTTCTGTTGGTCGCTTGTTAGCAGACCCTTCACGCGATGGCAGAGCGAACAGGTACAGGCAGGGCCCATAATGATAGCCCTATAGTTTAAATCTACTACCCACACATAAACATATGGAAATGAGTTACTAATACAAAAAAAAGATTATAAAAAAAAAAACGTATAAAAAAAAACTAAAAAACTAAATGGGTCGTGAAATATACTTGGGCGACCGTTAATATACCTGGGCGGCCCGCCCAAGTATAGTCTATGTGTCGGAAACCCTACATCAGCGTCTTTTCAGATGACATTAGATTTCTTGAATTGACCCTTCTCTGGCTACATAATAAAGCCTTGTCATGCTGGCCTATAGAAGCAGCATATCCACTGAAGGCTGAGCTCAGGGGAGATGTTTCATGTAGGAGTTTTGTTAGGGGGCTTGTGCCTTCTTTTCTTACGTCCTATGAAAACTGTGTGTGTTCATGATAAAAAACACAAGGCCACAAATGTGAAATGCAAACACAGTGCTTGCTCTAGATGTGTGGTCTCTGAACACATTTAAATGTCACAGCTTTGTTGACACAATACTTTTAGCTTTTGTGTAATAGAATTATATTTTGATTTAATTGAATACACTATTTTGGGATAAGAGTCTGTTATTTGTTATTCCCAACAGATACATTTATGGCATAATCGATGGTATGCAGCACATGTCATTTAAATATTGAATAAAATGCTCTTTTTTTGAAGCAAAAATGAAGAGTTTGCACTCCCAAATATTTCACTACTATTTGAAACATAATACATTTGTGTTATTTCCTATTGCATGTATCCATAACCAAAGAGCATGTAGAACACAGTTCTCTTTTGACTATGTGTATACCTTTTATGGCAGCCATGAAACCGTAACCCAGTTGCAAAAATCTTGCTTAGTCATTTAGCTTGTGCACTTTTTGTTGTTGTTGCACTTTGGCCAACTTGGTCACTCTTTGTTGAGACTATGCCACATTTGAAAATAAATTTGATCTTTATGTTGGAGAGCTTGAAAGTGCACATCATGTGATATATTAGCCATATATAGCATATATTATGCTCAATTCTCTATTTATTTACTACAGCCGTATGAAACAATGTTATATTATTGACACTAGACTAAATATTAGAATGCCAGTGAATAAAAGCATGCAGACTACACACCATAAAGTTTAGTCAAAACTTCTTCAATTCAGTTTGAACACATCTTCTCAACAAAGGTAGGCTTTTTTAAACTTCATTAGTTTTAGTGTAGTTTTAGTATGCATTTGTTGTCAGTTCTATCCATTTCAGGAATCCCCTTCCTGAGACTATTTTAAGAAAGAGTTTTGATCTAGCTTGCCCTGTAAGTGTGGTGTCTGTTCATTGTTAACATGAGCAGAAGGCTTGTGACTAGATGATCACTTTGCCACAGTAATCATTTAGTCACATACCCCCATCAGACATGTTCTGACATGTAGGGGACTAACGGGATGTTAGGATAATATGGACTCTGATATCAGGGTACTTTTGCTCTGCAGAGCCCAGCTCAGTAGTAGTTTCACAATATGTCCTCACAACCTTTTCTCTCTGCCTCCACATTAGCCCTTTCATTTTTGAAGAGGGGGGGTCAAAAGTCTCTTGTGGAACAATCTGAGTTTCTGTTGGTGAGGCCCTTAATCTTCGACAGGAGGGAGTCCCATGACTTGGATTTAGTCTCAGTATGGCTGCAGGACAGAATCTGTGACGTGTTTGCCTGAAGCCTGAACTTGCCAAATGCCAGATCTTTTTACTACAGATTTGAACCATTGCAGTGACCACTGCAAATACATTTGAAAAAGCTCGTCTTTGGATTCATATCCAAACGATGCAGACTTGTTTAGAGATTTACTAATGATTCATGATGATTTGTAGCTTTTAAAGTCTTTACTTGTCTTAACTGTGGTATGCTGTCTTCAACATTGTTTTTTGTGCTGTGTTCTGGAGCGCAGTTCTAAAAATGATGGCTTTTTCGGCATCTCTTTCATTCAGATGAATTCTTTGATTCTTTTGATCAGAATAATTGCAGTGCTAAAAATGTTGATACCCTTCTTATGACTCTCATGACTAACCATGCCTGCTGAGTTAACTGCCTACTTCTTTCTACCATGAAGATGTCATGCCTCTATTTTTTTAACTGCTGACATCGAGCAGACCAGACAGCACGCATGATCAATAACTGCTATTTTATGATGTTAATATACATATATATATACTTCTTTGATCTCTAAAGGCTGTGAACCAGTCTTCTGTGTCTTCAAAACAGCAGAGATAGTATTTGCCATCACACGATAAGAGTGAAACACTCTCTGTCTCTTTCTTACTTCTTTTCTAACAGAGGCGATTGCGTCATCTCCGGAGCATAGCGGCCCGGAACATTGTGAACAAGAATGGTTCCCCACTGCTGGACACTTACTTCACCCTGCATCTCTGTATAGGAGAGCGCATCTCTAGAGGTCAGTGTCCACCCCCTGTCCCTCCTCTCTGTGAGAGTTGGGGGCAACATCGCATCATGTACTACATCTTTCATATGCACACCATGTATGTTTCTCTTTGCCATGCTCTCTAAATAAGGAGAACCATGTCCTCCCCATATGAACAAAAGTAGCTACTACATGTTAAAAGAAAGGACAAATATGACAATCTGAATTGTTTGAAGTTTGTGATGCTTAAATAGAATGTTTATTATTTCAATTATTTTGTAAATAACATGTAGCATCTACGGCTGCACAACTATTTTACATTTCATCGAAATTGCAATATTCACAATATTTGTTAAAGTCTAAATACAAGTTACAATTCCATTTTGAATAAAGTATTGTCAGGCTGCAGAGACACTCCATCCTAAAAATTATAATCTACAGACTTTACAAAACATATTTGTTTACTACAGATCCTATTCAAGTTATTTTTGAAAAGGTCTCCTGCAACTCATGATGTCATCAGATGACACTTTATGGGGTGGTGCAGTGAGCGTGCTCCTTGGAAGTCTTTACAACATTTAAGGGTTATTCATTAAGAACATTTCCATATAATGCCATTAAGTCACTGTGTTTGGATCAAGATGACATTACCGTTACTGCCTTGTGTATCTGCTGACACTTTGCTTTCACATATTTAAGCTGAGCTGAGCTTTCAAATCAAGTGACATTTTATTTATATTGATCAATTAGACAAAATAAATTTGCCTCAGGGAGCTTTACAGTTTGTACATTTCAACAATCATTAATGACAGTAAAAACACAATAGAATTACAACATAGACAATCTACATCCACATTGCTTAAGGCGAGCTGAGCCAGCCCTAAGGGGTCTTCCTTCTGAACACACAGTGAGAGCTGGTTCCAGCAAGAGGCGATGGATAGCTCAAGGACATTGGAGACTCTAGGAACCACTCACACCCCTGCATTCTGCAAAAGCATTTAGTAGATTGTATTTCAGTGTAGATTGAACCTGTTTTGTTGTCCATGAGAGTTTTATACCTTCTTTTAACCAGCATTCTTTGATTTCTGTTTAGATTTTTACAAGAGTGAAGTCATACGAGACTCGCTGGTGAGTATACTAACTTAAACCTTTAAAGGTCCTATGTCATGCTTTTCTGGTTATTACCCATCCCCTTGTGTGTTATGTAGCTTTTTCTGCATGTAAACGGTCTGCAGAGTCACAAACCCTCAAAGAACACCCTGTAGGGAGTAAAACTCTAACACAGAGAGGCCTGTCTATGCTGCCCCAGAATGCCTCGTTGGACATTTCTCTTTTTCTTCCTGGGTACAGTGACGTGCCCATACCCAAATGGACCCATTGGTGGAGCCGATTACATTTGGACTAATCTGCGGACTTCCTCACACACACACACTCAATCTTTTCTCAGCTGCGGCTCCGCCCATTTCTCCTCCCTGAGACGGCGGGATGCGGCGAGGCTGTGAGTCTGTGTGTGAGCACACACACAGACTCACAAACTCCCTGTGTGTGTGTGTGTGTGTGTGTGTGTGTGTGTGTGTGTGTGTGTGTGTGTGTGTGTGTGTGTGTGTGTGTGTCTCGGGTTTCGCTGTGTCTCGCAGGCGGCCACTAGGCTCATGGAGGGGGGGGGGGGGCAGGAGCTCCAACAAGCCGTGTCGGACAGAGAGTGAATAGAGATGCTGTATGAGAAACCAATGTGAGTTTGGAACATTGAACAATGTAAATCTATTCTACTAGACCTCAACAATGGAATTATGATCAGTAGCAATGGCCATGACATGGGACCTTTAAAGTATTCATGTCTGCCCCTGGGCAAGGATCAGGATGATGTCATTAGCTGCAGCCTGGTCATTATACGCATCACTACCATGACTGAAGACTTCCTGTATTTTACTGACGCCAAGGCTGGCATTTATACCTGCTGCCTTTCTGCAGGTCACGCTTTGATTCACCTCTGGACTTGTGCTTTTGCTATATTCTTTCTTAAACTGGTTTTCAAACATCAGTACACTAAAATGCATGAAACAGTCTTGCAACAGAAACGGAATGGTATATGTGCCGTTCACTTACGCAACGGTGTCTGCTGGTGTGTAAGTGGTGTGATTCTTTGTCTGTTACTTCTCTTATTTGCTTGCCAATGCAGTTCTGCACAAATCTATAGAAGCTGCCAAGCAGAGCAAGCTGTAAATGTTGGGCTTGCTGCCGAGTCATGAGCTGACCTAAGCTGCTTTCCAGGCATACTTTGAGTTTCCTCTGCAGACAGATTGTGTGTAAGGCGCTGCAGGAGTCATGACTCCTGTCATTTCTCCCCCAGCTTCCTCCAGTTCAATTTAACATCCTTGTCATCACTTCCCGTCTTCCTGTTTTTATTCCAACTGCTATGCCCCTTTTTCTTCCGCTACTCACTCTCACTAGTTCTGTTTTCTACCCCCCCTCCACCATGTGAATTGTACTTCTGCTTTTGACATTCCCTCCTTTCCAGCCTGTCCTTGAAAGTGACCCGAGGAGCAGGAGATTATGTCTCTGATGAAGGGAAATGGTACATAATTGAATGATGTAAATGGCTACAGTTCCTCGTAGAAGCAGTACTTAGTGCTGTCAGCTTCGAAGTTCAAGGACAGAATAGTAACTGTAGTTGGGCTCAGACATTAAGATTAATGTAGAACAGGATGATTACATTACTTAAATTGTAAAGGGATCCTTTAGGATATTGAATTTGACAGCGGTACCCCGCACTTGATTTCAGGTTTTAATTCAAACTCTTCACATTCAAAGTGATTTGTATTGTCTTTAACTGCCTGGATCAACAGTAGCTTAGTTGAAATGTACTGCCAATCCTCACGTGTGTGTTTATATGTGTGTTTGCCAGAATCCAACTTGGCGCAGCCTGGACTTTGGCATGCTGCCGGACCTTCTGGACACCTCAGTGTCTTGCTTCGTGGTGCGGATCTGGGGAGGACAAGAGGAACAGTTCCAACTCCTCATAGAATGGAAGGTCAATCTGGATGGCCTCAGATACACAGGACAGCAGGTCAGCAACATGCACATGGAAAGGATAACAGTAGAAGCTATTTGTATAATATTCCATTTAGCCAAAAGGTTCCCTGTGTGATCTGTGCACAGGCTGCAAAGAGATACATACAGAAGTGGTGTGAGCATGACTTACAGCTGCCATTTGTACATATGGTCTTTAAGGCACGTGAAGGATAGTGTGCACAAGTAGTTGTTTTACTATCTACAAATATATTTGAAATCAAACACACAAGTTGCATATTTTTTTAACACAATTTTACAACTGAATTTTCTCAGTTTTGAAAACAGAGTTTCAACACAGAACTTTATTCTTTACATTTTGGCCTTGGGATCAATTCTATCAAATGAGGTACATCAAGCTCTGAGTTTTGCCTTTTTACTTGACTAAATCAAACCAAAGCAGAGTCTGCCGTTCATTTCTTGAAGATGATGTGAATGGCAATTAGGAAAAACCTTGCAACTCATGCAAGAGTCAATACTTCAAATGAGGTAGAGTAATATATAAAAACATGCATTTGATGTATGCAATGATCTGCTTTACTTTGATGCGATGCAGTCAAAAGTTTGACCCTTCAGTAAATCCCATATTCTCAAAAGCATCTATTCACTTGTTCTGTTCTGTATTAAATACACAGTTTGTTTTTGTTAAAAAAAAAAATACTTGTTTCACTCACTTCAAAACATTACGCTGATACAGTACGTGGGTAAATATTTGACATAACTGTAAATAACCATTTCAACCACTGTATCAAACACATTGCAATAGGTTCACTGTCATCAAAATGGAATGTATTGAATTACTTTCTTTCCCCCCTTTATACATCAAATGAAAAGTGTAGCAGATGAGGTCAAGTTGCAATATTAGGGTGACGATGTTAGAATAAGATCAACGTGTTTGCACTTTGTGATCTCTATGCTCTATGAGCAGTAAAACGTGTGCTGATGTGGAATGTGTGAGGACTGAAAAACAAGCACTTTGAATTGAGACTTTTTCACCCTGAAACTCTCATTCTTAAAATCAAACTAAGCTATTGCAAACTCACTTTAAAAAACTCTGTTACTGTCATTCTTTCGCAGTGAGACTAGTTTCAACGCTCGTAAACAGATAGCTCAGTCTCACACTCAGCCAGATGCCCGCTGTCCTTTGTTCTCTGGTCTCAGTCCCTGCAATGAGCCTCTTCTGCCTCGCTTTGTCCACAGATTCGATCCAGGAATCCAAATGAGATCATATTTGGATTGAATGATGGCTACTATGCAGCTGACTTTGATCATAAGGTACAGCCTTTTGTCAATTATTCCGAGCTTCTGCCTTTATAATGGGATACCCAGCCCTAATCTTATTAGCTTTAATCGCTCGCTGTTTGGCCTTCTGCACTGAAACTCTCCCATGTGGCTGTTCCAGGATCAGTCGGAGCGGAAGAAAAACAGCCTGCTTCAGGTCGACCTGAGTTCAGTCCGGAACTCCTACAGCGTTTTCTCTTTACTCAGGTAAGAGTCATGCCATGTAGCAGTATGACATCATGTTTCATCGTCATTTGATCATCTTTTTGAATCTATACACCCAACATCCATTACACGTCTGTGTGCCTGGGAGAAGGATCCTCCTTTTTGCTCTCCCCTACCTTCAAACGTAGGTCTAAGGACAGAGGGTGTGCAGGGTATGCTGCATACACTGTAGCCCTCTGTGACACATGTGTACTTTGTGATATTGGGCAATGGATTGCTTGATTTCCTATCACATCATTAGGATTCCTTTTTCAGAATGCAGCAACCTTTCCTCAGTCAATTTTTTGGGGAAAAAACATGCTTTACATTTTAAACCAAACGTTTTTTATTTATTTTTTTATGCGTAGTTGGTCATGTGATTATACTAACTCCTATTATGTGTATTTAATGTATTTTCTTTAGCAATTATATTCCAGCAGATGGTGCCACAGGGAAGCCCAGTTTGTTATTCTTCATCAGAAAAGCTCTCACAGGCACCAACTTTTATTTAAAGTCACCTAGTCTTTAGTATAGACTTTATTTGTTCGGCATGATGAGTCAAGTATACGGATCTTTTTAAACAGCACATCTTTATAAAGGCACCTTGTCATCAGGCCAGTGTCAGACTTGGGATTCTGATTTGATTTTAAAGTACACTCTGTTGAATGTGAGAAACAGCTGCAATACAAGGGGGAGACAAAGGTTTGCTGAGCAAGTAGCTTGCAGAAGGGGAACCCTGGTGCAGTAATTAAGAACTTTAGACAACACAAGGCACTTCTGACATCTGTTGACAAACATGGCCGTGTTGTTCCGCATTTAGATTTAAACGTGGAACAACGTAAATACCACTTTCAACATCCTCAGGGCTTCCCCAGAGGGAAACCCTGTTAAAATACCCCCAGCACTTAAAAACTAAATTAAACCTGGTTTTAACTGAATCAATGTAATCTAGACGCTTTGATTGGACGTTTCCAAAATAAGATCAAGGTCCTGTCATTAAGAGGCTTTCCACTGAGATGTTCCTACTATAAGAATGACATAGGGGGACATAAATGCATCGCAGGCCTTTACACCCAGAAAAATGAGTTTTGCCAAAGCCAGCTGAACTTAAACAGTCCCAGTTTGAATCATAACTTTTATGACCTCTGCTCTCGCTTCTTTTATTATTGCAGCTTTCTTCCACATCCTCTTCTTCTATCCACACCCAGTGGGACTCTGTGGAGTTTAACACAGTTACATTGATCCCCTCTTCCCACACACTGCTCTGCCTGCAGCTCCTCACCCCTGTCACTGTTTCTCCTTGGCTTGGTGCACTCATATGCACATGTTTTATGATTAGGTAGTGTAGAATGATTCATCAGATATTGTACACTCCAACAGGGATTATCCTACCACCCCCCATAGTACATAACCATACATACCACTCAGCCTCTGCCCCGCAGAGAGCTTCCCGTTTCAAAGTGCATTTACTTACTGGATGATTCAGGCGAAGGGACGCTCATGTGTTGTGTCATTGGCTCAACTTCGTGGTTGCATGTTTTCGTGAATGATGAAGGATTTTTCATCATGTAATCGGGTGAAAAGTGTTATTCTCCTTAGGTCATCTCATTGTTATTGTGCCTCTTTTGGACTATTTATGTATTTTTGATGCATGTCCTCCCAACTGTCTCCCACTGTGTTTTAATGAAAAAGGATAAAGGCAGCTTTGCTAAGAATGCGCTTGTCTTGATTAATGATGGTAATTTGTCAGCGGATTCACAGTCTGCTTTTCAGCCCCGGCTTTAAAAGACCCACAGTCTGTGTGAGTAACGTGGTGATGTGGGCGAGCAAACACAACACATCTCAGATGGAGAGATGAAGAGGGAGAGCACAGATCATCAATCAGCAAAGTGTTGTCTCTTACAGGCCTAGATAGAGCCAGAGCCTAAATAGAGCTAGGCCCCTTTCTGGGTAGAAAGAAAGAAAGTAGACGGTGACGGACGAAGATTATCCAGCTGTTGAACAAGATTTGATGTAGACACTATTAAAAGGTTCCTCTGAACTACCAGTAAAATGTTTGATGTTTGAGAAACAGAGAAACAACGACTTTAATCACATAACTGAGCTTCAAAAAAAGAGTTGACATTTCAATTCAAACCTAGAGAAATCCCTCATTTCAAGGGAAGTCAATTTCAAGCTCATTTCTGGAAACGGTCCTTTTCATTTGGTTGAATGTAATGCATACCCTTTGAAAAGTGTCTGCACTGTTGTTACATCAGTCACAAAATGACCTTTAACCCATTTTAGCCCACATTTTTAAATATTGGTTGTTTTAACTATATACTTGAACAGGATTGATACTTTGGAGGTGGTGCAACATAGAGTCCCCCATGTTGCACCACCATGTTTCTACAATATCTTGTTGAAAGCTAAACTACACTCTGGCTCTAGCCCTTTCAAAACACCCAAAGGGCATGCAGCTCTGGACATTTCTATAAAACTGGTAACGCTAGCCATCTCCTGAATTGTGCGTTTCCTAAACTTGTGTTATGGTAAAAATGACCCTAACTGAGGCTAAGTTCCTTAACGATACGACAGCATTACCACAGTGTGGCACTTGGCAGCTTGTTACTGCAGTTTTGTAAAGGTAGGGGTTAGTCGAGGGTTCCTCAGTTGTTTGCCATCTGTAACGCAACGCTGGCACTAGGTCCTACACACTGTCCCTTTTTAACATGCAATTGCTTTATGCACTTTAAGCTGTTTTTGAAGTCGAGACCTCCGGTGATCATTTTGCTCCTATATATATTTCATGATACTCGATATTAAGTTATAAGAGTGAGAAAACTGAGCAAATATTAGCAGTTAGCTCCAGCTCTTCCAGTACTACTTCGTCCCCATAGAATTAGAAACACTTCTTTCTACTGTTATTGAATCACTGGCTCGGCTTTCTTTTGGAGAGGAAGAGACCTGTATGGATCAACTGCTTCCTGAATGATAAGCAATGAAGAAATCCGAACAGCCAATAGCTGGTTGAAGAGATACAAATGGTGGTGAAGACTTCAACTCCCAGGTTCTCACCCTACGTTACCAAATGACACCCCTTTTGTTTTTTCTTCTTGGCTGAGAGATGGTTAGTGGCAGAAACTTACTAATTGTATGCTTGAAAGTAATTTTTTTAATGGCATTATAGCCTTGTAGATGCTCAATGTTAATACGTTTTGGTCTATTCTACTAATGGCTCATGTGACACATTCTAAACATTGTTCTTTGGGCACAACTTTCACAGTTCAGAACTGTGACCTTGCAGATTAAACCTGTCAAACACTTCTGGAGCCTAAAGGGGAAACGTTCTTTTCCACCCTTGATCAGAGCCATATGTTTTCGTGTTTCCTGATTTCCTTTTGTATGCTCCAATGTGAAGTATGAAAGTACTGTACGTACGAGTCAACAGGAGCAGGGCACCGTGCTGATGGAGCTCTGTGGGGGGTCTATCGTGCCACAGAGGCTACTGGGTTGATAATGCCTCCCTGCAGGCACTCCTCAGACCTACTGGCCCGCTGGTTGGATGCTGAGCCTCTCAGCCATACGATGCTGGTGTGATCCTGTGTAACCAGGCAGCTGTATGTGTGAGTCTCTGCTGACCATGGGGACTCCACCAGCAGCTACCAGACTGCAGAAACAAACGCACCGTCTGAGCTCTAAATCACTGTGAAGAAATGGATGTGGAGGCTTTGTGTTTTCATTTCACACCTCTGGAGGGGATTTAGGCACAATCAAAGCCTTCCCCATTTACTTAATTTAAGGAGGTTTAAGGTTGTTTTTTCAGTTTAGGCTGTAGGCCTGCAACACCCCTTCTATTATTTGCTCAACTGTCTACCTCCCAAATGTTTTTTACACATATGATTCTATCTGAGATTTTCTTCTATTTAGGCTCATGCTTTTCCCCCCAACTTTTCCACCTTCCATTATCACTAACGGCCCGTCCACACTACAGCTTCGACAGCTTCAAAAACGGTTTCCAACGCGTCTGCCCATTCACTTTGAATGGGGTGACGTCACGTTGCCTCGCTTTTCGCCGAACTGAATTGTGGCAGAGCGGAGCTTTCCTGGCGTTTCAGGCTGCAAAAGTTGAACAATGTTCAACTTCTGAAGCCGGAGACGCCGGAGTAGCCAGCGTCAGCCAATCAAATCCCGTTTATGCAAATCTGACAGTTCAAGCGCTAGCCAATCAAACCGCGTGCAAGCTGGGAGAGCCAGACCGCAGTTCATTTCCTCATATTCCAAACGAGAAATTACGGTAGCAAATCACCCGGTTCTTTACGACCAGAACTATTTACTGGGATACAAACCGGAGGAACCAGGCATGGAGGGAGGTGGCAGAGACAGTGGGTGAAACTGGTAGGTTTTCGCCTGTTTGGGGAGTTTATATATATATATATATTGCTCGCATAAAATCCCCGGGGTTTTTTGCTTTGTATGCCGGGGGCGGGACATTCATGTGATTGGTTGTTGGTCGCGGTGCTCGAATAAAATCCCCAAGCTTCAGACACGCCCAGCTCCAAGCTTTTTTTGAAGCTGTAGTGTGGATGGGCCGTAACTGCACACGTCTCTTCTTTTTCTCTCACTTTCTAGTGCGTTTTGCTTGTGCTTTTTAGTGCTTGCCTTGCAGTGCTCTTTTTTGTTGTCATAGCTTGTGTATGTAGTGTTCATTACACATTCAAACAAAAAAATACTAAGCTTTATCCTATTAGTATTTTCTGGCTTCTAAAAGTAAATACACTAGGCTTTACATGATATACATCTACCTATTGGGTCATATTTGGCTTACTCCACAAGGCAGCTTCAGTAACCACGACTAACAGTTTGAGATTCCTTGTGTAAGTCAAAGGACAAAAGAGCTTCAACTCACGACTAGAAATCCAAACTTCTATAATTATCTCCAGTGTGTGACCCTTTTAGGACCAACAATATCTTCCTTGAAGATCTCTTCAGCTTCTTTGAAACTCTATTGTAGTTTTCATGTAAACATAGCTTATAGCAACTCAGCAGAACCCCACAAAATGCCTGGAGGAATAGAAGCGCATAAGAGCCATCAGCCGTTGAGTTTGAACCAATTGATTAATTCAGCTGATATTTAAAGCAACTTTTTCCGAAGATACTGTATGTGCATTATTGCATGGCGGGATTTTGGATTCCATTTATTTGGAACGAAAAGCTCTGCAGTCATACAAAAGAAGATGGGAAGGTTTGACGTAACTACCTTTTAGTGTTGTGAACATTTCAACCACTCAAATATTCTGTGCTACATAACGCCTCCCTGATGTTTTTGCCTTTTTTTCTCGCCAAGAAGAACAGCAGTCTTCCTTGGTGTCCTCTTCACCTCCCAGGTCTTTCTGTGGCTTATCTGCGTGAGCCAGATGACACAACTGCATTTGCTGATTCATTCGCTGTCTTGATTTGAAAATAGCAGATGCTGGACCACAACACACTGTGTAAACCGTGGTAAATATTTATTTCAAGATAATCAGTAAAGGTAAATGAACAGAAAACAGAAGACCTTGCTCAGAGCGGCTGCCAAGGCTGTTGCCTCCAAAAGCACTGAAAGCGCTGTGAACAATTGAAATTCAAAGGTCTTTAGTTCAATCTATTTGTATTGAATTTATTGTAAATCGTTATATTTACTTAGCTTTGTGGTTAAACTACACCTAAAAGCCCCTATTAGAAATGTCCAAGATGCCTTCTTTTTATCAAATAATCTTTCCTCTGACACCCCTGCAGCTTCCAGTGCCACGGTTAAAGGAGAACATGTAATTGTTTTTCTGATGTTTATCGGCATTATGGGTTGAGTGCACAGGCTCAGCCATAACTTCCTGTGGCAGAGTGACCTTGAATGCCTTAGAAAAGGAAAGTTGTCTCGGCTTTTGACAAAGAGTTTTCCGGACAGTTTCCCAGCGATGAAGCTGCTGCTCCAATGTGGCTGTGCAGTGGGACCTCCCTGACTCCTGGGCAGGTGTTAGGCCACGACCAAGGGAATGATAAGGAGGCAGACATGCCTGAAAAGGAGGGAGGACATAACTATTCTCACCTGAGGGAAAAGACCATATCAGATTCTCCTATCGCAATCACCTAAACAGATGAAGCTGTCAAAACAGATCGGCCCTGATGTTCCGAAGGACTATCTCCAACTGCCATCACTGTCACCTGACACAGATCATTTTTGTTGGCAGAAAATAGGCAATGCATTTCCTGTAAGGCCCCTCCCCAAAGCTGCATTTACATCGTGATAGATGTATGTCTATGTTCAGGCTGGTTGCCTGCAAGAAGCAATAATATCCACCAGGTGACTCTACAAGTTTCAAAACAAAAACCCCCGTAGGATTTGTAAAATGACCCCACCGAGCTGGAAGCCTGTTAAACCCTCTGAATTTCTTGAAGACTCAAAGCAAGTGCATACCAAAGGAACATCCTGTTCACATCACCTTCATGACCCACTTTGTAAGTGCTAACAACAAATAATTAAAACATGATGGAAACCCCTACTCCTAATAAACGGGTGCAGTATCTTCCTTTCTGAACCTATTAGAGCCACAATCAAGTTTATTGCCAGGTACGTTCACACATACAAGGAATTTGCTTTTGTGTATGTTGTTGCAAACATACACACAGTGGGTCAAAAATATAACCATAAAAAAAAGAAAATTATTTACTCCAAATTTCAATTTAAATATACAAAAGAACCTAAAAAGCTAAACAACTTAGGACAATGAATATATGACAAGCTACAGTGTATTATATTTGAAGGTGTGTGCTGTGCAGAAATGTGTGAAGAAATGTGCAAAATATATTCGGAGAGACGAACATGAACATGACTTACAGTATTATTTTCAGAACTTGCAATTGCATCTGCAAACAATGCTGAGAGAGAAACACTAGAGGCTATCGAAGAGCTGCTGATCTGGTTGTATCATTCCTGTCAAATGTGAATGTAGATATATGCACACCTTGATATATGGAAGGACGCTTATAAGAGGATTCATTGCCAATTAAGTGCAAACAATGAAATGTTACGTTTAAAAATGTGGGAATGGTATGTCAAAATGTGCACAAATCTCACATCACATTCATGGAATGGCAAAAGGGGTGGGATGGACTGGACAAGGGACCAAGGGAAGTGTCATCTTGTGAAGATGCCTTAAAATAATAGGTTAAAATCTGTTCACATAGGAGGGGAGAAACATGCTAACAAGAGCTAATCACGTCTTTATCTAAGAATTCCAATAGTTGAGCAATTCATCAAGACAGAAAAGTGCATTACTTTGCAATGGTACTTTCATGGCACATTGAGACATTTAGCAAGAAGTGGAAGATCTAACAGCACGCTGACAGTTTGAGAGCTTATGGCCATTCCCTCCTTTTGTCTGTCCTCTGTAACTCATTACCGTGATGTGGGATTGTTGTCTGTAGTGTTGTTGGAGTCCCATGGGTTATGTTGAGGAGGTTTGTCTTTTCTTTGGGCTTAGGACTTGAGAAAAACTCAGTGAATTCCGACCCTGATTAATGGTCTAAAAAAATAATAGGTTTGCTTGTCATTTGTGTCCTGATGTTGCTGTTCCATATTTCAGTGGAGACAGTATCAGGGGATTTGGAATATGGCCTCTGTCTCTGTGGTTTCAATAAATGATTAGTCCTTTTTGAAGGTTGTTTTCCTTTCCTGGGACTGATGGGTTCAGGTCTATTGGGCAACGTTTGATGTCATATAGTGGTTAGATGATTAGAACAAAATAGTGTTTAAAATGTTGAACTTTGTTGTTTTAGGGTCTGGTCAAACAAGCTGTGGACTAATATTACTTGTCTTGGTTTTATTTTTCTCTTTTGTTTAATGTTTAGCTCGTCATTCATTTTTACAGTTCAGGAAGAAGATCAACCCAAGTAAACAAGAAAAAACAAAGACTCCTACACATGGGGACAATCATAATTCGGAAGAATCTTTCCAAACAGTCAGTGTAATTGCTGCTTTAGTCATAACACTGACGCATCCTGTCAATTCAGTGGCCTCTCAAAAAAACAGTTTCAACATGCGGTTGTTGGTGTGGTCCAGTGTGTGGTTCCAAACAATGATCTGCATGGTGACTTTTTCTCCCTCTATTCCTGCAGGCTTCACACAGCACAGAGAGCCATCAAACAGACCCAAGTGACAGTGCAGAGGATTGGGAAGGAGATCGAGGAAAAGCTGAGGACGACGGCAACATGCACAGAGCGGGTGAGCCCAACCATCCCCAGCTAAATTCCAACTCATCAGCATCTTACCTTTAAATCAGCAGCAGTGTTTAGGCCACTTATTTACTCATTTCCAGCTTTGGGCAGCTATTGTATCCTTCTGTTTTGACTGCTCGACAGAAGGTGGAGAGACCATTATCCCTCCTGCCTTAAGGATCACACTTTGACCAGAATCCACTGTTTATGTTTCCATCTCCTGTCATATCCTCCAACGGATCCACTACAAAAGCAAGAAAGCATATTTAACATTGTTGGAATTGGCAGCCGCACAGCTGTGAAAACGGAGCACTGATCCCAGGTTTGACGTAGTGTTTATTGTAAACATTCACTTCAAAAGCATCCCGTCTCTTCTGCTGTTATAAAAGCCCCCAGGCAGTGACACTTGGGTGCTTTTATCCTCCAGGTAGACTTGCCTTCAGAGGAAAGCACAGCTGGGATCTTTTTGTGGCCACACAGTGTTTAAATCTACAGCAGAGTGTGTGCTGCATATGTGCTTTTGCACAGATACCACATTTACAGGTTTAGTTCCCCTGTAGACTGCCTTAGACATCTGTTACAGCTGTTGCCTTCCATCATGCTCTCATCGGCTTTTGATATGGCTCCTTTTTTTTGTTCCTCACCCAGACCTTCACCCTACCTATTAAAACAGCTCCACTAAAGCCTTTTCAAGCCTCCCCGCAAAAACATTGAGGCTCCATTCTTTTGCCACAAAGGATCCCTTTCAAAAACTTGTCTCTGATATTTCCCCCTCATTGAGACATTCCTCAAAACCCTTTTCAGAGCTCACATCAGCTAATAAATCACATAATCCTCGTCCTCCACCTTTTCCGTTCAAGAAACCCGGGCGAGAGTGAGTGGAGCATTGTGTTGCTCTTCTAAGGGTTTCTCTCTCTGCCTTTGGAGAGCTCAGAGCTATCCTTCTGTGCACGTCATAGTGAGCGTGGATCAAAGGGGGGACAGAGTGGAGGCCACCAGCCCCAGCACAAGGCCCTTTCACCCTCTCACCCACGCTCTGCCATTAATCTGTGGGTTATATCATGCTCCCCCCACGCCTGCTGCTTATTTACTCAGCTGACCCAGTACTGTTTGATGTTCTGGAGGAGTCAGATGGGCCCTGGTGGTCGGTCACAGTCTCAAACACACACACAACTATGTTGCTGAGTGAAAGTGTAGGAGGCTCCTGGTTCGTGCAAAAGCCATTGGCGGTTAACATGCGAGCATGGAGAGCGACACATTAGAGATGGAGGCTCTATCTGTCTTCTTTCTCCTCGCGACTGATACGCCTCTCTGTGTTCACTGCAAAGCCCTCAGAAGTCTTCATGAAGAAGCATATCTGTGTTTCGTCTGATCCAGAACACGATCACGATCTCTGTCTGTCTGTCTGTCTGTCTGTGTGTGTGTGTGTGTGTGTGTGTGTGTGTGTGTGTGTGTGTGTGTGTGTGTGTGTGTGTGTGTGTGTGTGTGTGTGTGTGTGTGTGTCGGCCTGTAGAACGTCGCACAACCGTCCGGACTCTCACATCCTCTGTCCACTAAATCCGTAAAGACTTCAATAACACGCGAACCAGAAACAACCTACCCTACCCCGTATAATTTAACAGGTATCGGCACTAACCGGTCCCACCGAAGTCTCTACGACTTCGCAGCCTGTCCGACCTATCCACCACCCGTCACTCTGGTCCCTGCTCTGATCCAGGTCCTACACAGGCCGCCGTACACACACCCCTATAACTACACGACCACATTCAACTTCGTAACATCTCCAAAGGTCTTTAAGCTACCGTGATAAATGACCATTATTCCACTTATCCTCCCATATAATAATAAACCCCGAAAAAAAATGTTACATTCTAAACAATCTTTTTCCAAAGTTAGTTGAATGACTTAACTAAACCTTGTCAACCCGAATAATAATGTGGTACTTAATGACACAATAATTATGTCGTGTTCAAAGTATACACCCGATATAAGGTAATATGAAAATCTTAAAAGGAGCTGGTTTCACCGAGGGTCCCGCAATAAATCTGCGGTGTAATAAATTCCCTGTTAAACAAACACTACTTTTATTATCTTACACTAAACCGGCTTTTGTATTAACAAAAGTAGGACGTCAGACGTTTCGTCCCTGACACCTGTGTGTGTGTGTGTGCGTGTGTGTAGTGTGTGTGTGTGTGTGTGTGTGTTGTGTGTGTGTGTTTGTGGTGTGTGTGTGTGTGTGTTGTGTGTTTGTGTGTGTGTGTGTGTGTTGTGTGTGTGTGTGTGTGGTGTGTGTGTGTGTGTGCTGTGTGTGTGTGTG
>NW_011368759.1:0-6238 GCF_000735185.1 Notothenia coriiceps | reverse complement strand
GTCTCGTGAAGTTTTTTTTAAATGCTATAGTTTGAAATCTGCCAAGATAGTTTTATGTTACTGAACAATCATCTGGGTGCAAGCACGGCGTGGTAGTGGCTAAGGATGCGGTAGCTGCCTCAAGCCGATGACGAGCGCACTGAAGATGTGGTGCGAAAAATATGCCAGAAAAATCCGAATCTTGCTATAAAGCAACGCCTTTTTATATAGTTGTTACGAATTTTAGCTCATCCAGCTTTTTGAAAGCCGATGAGAAGAGCCAAGAAGCATGTAAGAATAGCTGGACCCTCCGCCCCCCCCCCCCCCCCCCCCCCCCCCAACCCCCCCCATTTGCAGCCAGAATAAGCAACTCCAATCGTCCCCTCGACAGGTGGCAGGATAAACTCACATGAAGACAGCGCCAAGCTCTGGAGTATATGTCTGTGAGGTCTTCACAAGCCGAAACATGTACGTCCTATGCGTTGCATATGAGAGCGACATTGCACTTCTCAAGGAGGCCCCTTGAAAGGCTTAATGTTGTGGACTGCTACTCATTCGAGAGAAGGGATCCCGCATCATGGAGCATCGCACAGGCAATGTTTCAGAGTTGTTATGAAAAATGAAGCGCAGCCTGGAATTTTGGGTGTGCTTTTTGAGGATCAGAAGACATAACAAAAGTGAGCAGGAAATGTGTTACATTGTGTCAGTGGTAGCCAAGGGAGAGTTTTGCTCAGATTTCCTTTGGTTCATTCATTTGTAAGGTGAAACGACACGCGACAGGACATACATACGGGCTCGAGCAAGCTCTTCTATGCTTGTGGCTTAGAGGTGAGTGGCAAGACGAGCTTGTTTCTGTATGCACAGACGGAGCTGCAGTGAACGTGCTGAGCTTACAAGCGGGTCGTCCCAAACTGCGTAAACAGGTGAAGATTGGATTCCCTTGTGCATATTATGGTGTATTGCCCACCCCTCGAAGAACTGTGCCCAAGTCAGACTGATCGCATGTTTCCCTCACAGCCCCTATCCCGGTTCTCCCCTGTGACCCCAATGCAACTGTCCACCCTCATGGCTGGAATGAACTCCACCTGCACTCTGGACCCCATACCAACTACAATTTGTCAGGGAATGCCTCCCTCCCATCTCCCAACTCATAACCACAATCATTAACTCCTCCCTCTGCTCTGGATCAGTCCCCCCCTCACTCAAACTGGCTGCTGTTACAAAAAAAACCTGGACTCACACCTGACGTCATGTCCAACTTTCGGCCCATCTCCAATCTCCCCTTCCTATCAAAACTACTCGAACGTGTTGTAGCCTCTCAACTGAAATCCCACCTCAGCTCCAATAACCTGTTTTGACCCTTTCAATCAGGATTCCGCACAAAGCACAGCACAGAAACAGCCCTCCTCAGAATCACTAACGACCTCCTCCTCTCCTCAGACTCCGGCAATCTCAACATCCTCATCCTCCTCGACCTCACAGCAGCGTTCGACACCATCAACCATACCATCCTGCTGTCCCACCTGGAATCATCTCTTAACATCACTGACACTGCACTCTCCTGGTTGAAATCATACCTCACCAACAGACACCAGTTCATCCACATAAATAACTGCACTTCCTCCACTGCCCCTCTGTCCCAAGGCGTCCCCCAGGGTTCGGTGCTTGGTCCTCTCCTTTTCATGCTCTATCCTTGGAAAAATCATCCGCCGCCACAACCTCCAGTATCACTGCTACGCGGATGACATCCAACTCTACATTTCCACAAAAACCATCACTGCCACAACTCACTCCACACTCACCAACTGTCTCTCAGAAATTAAATCCTGGAGGCAAACAAACTACCTTCAACTGAACTGCGACAAATCAGATATCATCATCATCGGACCCACATCCCGCACCAATACCACCCAGAACTTCAACCTCACCCTTGACAACACCACTCTAACCCCCTCCTCACATTCGCAACCTTGGAGTAATCTTTGACAGCCAGCTCAAATTCGACAAACACACAAACCATATCACCAGGACTGCCTTCTTCCATCTGAAAAACATCGCCCGCCTCCGCCCCTCACTCTCCTTCCCAGCTGCTGAAACCCTCATCCACGCATTTATCACCTCAAGACTGGACTACTGCAATAGCATCCTGTATGGTTCATCATCCAAAATTCTAAATAAACTACAATACATCCAGAACTGCGCTGCCCGCCTCCTCCTCCACACCCGCTCCAGAGACCACATCACCCCGTCCTTCAAAACCTCCACTGGCTCCCTGTCCGTCAACGAATACACTTCAAAATCCTTCTGCTAACACACAAAGTTCTCAATAACCAGGGCCCCCCCACTACCTCACCGACCTGATCCACCCCTACACCCCCTCCCGCAGCCTTCGTTCATCAGAAGCGAACCTCCTCTCTATCCCCACAAAAACCAAGCTCCGAACCTGGGGGGACAGAGCCTTCTCCATCGCTGCCCCACCCTCTCGAACTCCCTTCCACAACACATCAGAGACTGCACCGACCCCCTCACTTTCAAAACACTGACCAAAACACACCTCTTCTGACTGGCTTTTAATTTGTGAATTATGCTGGGTTGCTGTTTTAATATTTATTTATTTTTTATTTCTATTTTTTATTCCATTTTATCATGTTTTATCAAACCACTGTAAAGCGTCTTTGAGCACCTGGAAAAGCGCTTTGAAATAAAATGTATTATTATTATTATTTATTATAATACATCTGAGGCTTCTCTTTTAAGGGATGAGCTGCCAGCTCTTTTTGTAATTAAATCAATGAAATCCTGTTAATATAAAGCAGTTTTTTTCAATGACCTCACACTGATGCTGTCAGGGAGCATATGGTGGGAGAGACGCCAGAGGAGAGTTGTGGGTACAAAGAGTCAAAGACGGACACTCATCTGGAGTGGATGGGCTTTATTGTGGTCTCTCACTCCGGGGTGTGTACATTCACAGGTTGTGGCGTGTCCTGGTTCTCTGTGTGTTGGCAGTTGAATAGCAATAATCAGCTCTGGATCAAATATTCTGTGAGAATGACTCATGACTGTTCATTCTAACTTCAGAATGCTTTGCCAGTTTTCCTGCTTTAACAAAATTAAAGATAATGTTGAATGCATCTGCAGGTTGGAGAATGCTTAATTAAAATGATTTATTTCTATTTGAACCATTTCTCTTATTATATAGTATTTAGTCTGACTTTTGTATATCATAATATATACAGTAAATGAGGCTGCAGTTATTATTTCCACTGTTGGATAATCCTTAAATGGTTTGGTCTTTTCATCAACTCATATAATAGTGAGAATGCACTAATCTTCTAATTTCAAAATGCTGATTATTATTTAATGAAGTGCTCAAATGTTGGTTTTGTTACAAATCATATATATTTAGTTGTCGGTCATAAAGAAAACAGAAAGTATTTTATGAAATGTATAAAACAGTCTAATCTAATATATATCCAAGATAATCTTGTGTGGTTATATATGTATATATATATATATATATACATCTAATATGTTAGCAACTTTAATCTGAATTTCTTCTTCTTCTTCTTCTTCTTCTTCTTCTTCTTCTTCTTCTTAAAAACACTTAAATTGATGAATTGACATCAAGTTGAATCAAACTTTAGGCTTTTGATTCGGCAATATGTTACTGAAATAAGGTTATTGATAAACAAGCGTGCTGTCCTCCACCTTTAAGCCAATATCTGAGTCCCTGTCCATCTTCTCATTGACTGCTGACAGTGGAGTCTAGATTATTGAGCTCAGTAGATCTGAAATAAATCAATGTGACTTGAATGAATTTGATGGAGCTAGTAGGAATGTAAAGGTATTTCAAATGGTTATAAACACAGATTACTGCTGTGCCCACATACTAAACAAGTTCCTTAATCCTCTTTCTCTGTTTTGTCTCCGTGTTGTTGTCTTGTGTTGCTATGAGAAGAAGAAGGAGCGAGAGTGCATGCAGCTGCGTATCGCTGTGCTGCGGAGCGAGCTGCAGCGACAGAGGAAGGCGCTTGGCAGGGAGATGGAACTTCGGCAGAAAGAGAGTGCACGGCTTCAGAAGAAAGGTAACGCTGTGGGGGCTCATACCACACTCAGACTGATGCAATGTTTCCCTGTGAAATGCAGGATGGGAAGGCTTATGGCTTGGGTATAGAATGGTGCAGTGATGATGTCTTTGTGTGGGTCAAACCGGAATAACAAGGGCTCCCTCAACAAAAAGTAAAAAAATTAATTCCATTGTATTTCTGGAATATTACAGTAAATAATATCTGTGGGAAACAAACATTTCTCCACATATTAACACCACTTTATCATTTTTCAAGCATAAATGCAAACACCAGAAATAAATAACTAACAAAATATCTATAAATAAACTACGTCATGGTCACCCGCTAAGCTAAAGCCAGACTTTTATGTGCAGTGATGACATTTAGTAGTCTCATTTGGCCACTTGTAAACAACCAAGCTAACGCTTCAGACAATCCCCATTAGGCTATTAACTGGCATTTATATATGGAAAAGTCGCGTAAGCTTGTAGTTACCACTGACCTGTGTTCAGAAATAAAACCAAAAACCCATAAATAAAATTTAACTTTAAGACTAAGGAACCTGAAAGTGCTAAACTGCTAACTCATTTCCTGCTTTAGGACTCAATCCTGCTATTGCTTTATTCATGTTTTAATAACAATATCATTGTTTAACAGATAAATACAGTCTCAGATATAATTATCAGCTGTTTCAGTTCTGGACATTTCATTTTGCTGAACAGTGCCCTTCTATTCCAATATTAAGTAATGCACCATTTTAGCATGCTCTTTAGCCACAAGCAACTTTGCCAAACATGTGATAACTGAATACACACAAGGCTGCATATTGATGTTTATATTCAGAACACTAGATGAGCTCAAAATCACTGCTTTTGCGTAACAGGACCATACTGGTGGCAATACCAGTGAAAGGCATTTAGAGTTGCATACATATCACGTGAGATGATTCATCCCCCTGTAACTCAGTAATAGTGCTACATACATTAAAAGCTTTTGTACTTGTACACCATTACATGGTGATAAACATGCAGAAATCAACTTGTATTATGAACTACAGGGCTGTGTTGCAGCTACTAATGGAATATGAAACAAAGAAAACATAAATGACAATCTTGTGACAGTTTGATCATGATTTTGTCTTTACAGAAAGCAAAGGCCTAACCAGAATATTTGTATTTGTATTCAATCAAATAGTAAATCCCTTTCAGTAAATGTAGCTTACAGAAATATTTTGATGAAGCAAATTTTTCTATTATTCATATTGATATATGCTAATTTGCATCTCTAAAATGAGATGAAGCCCAACCCACATAAAATAATAACCTGAAAGAATAACAAAAATGACTATCTTCCATATTGTGTCGACAGTTATAAAACAAGTCTTTTTCAAAGCAGGTGTATTTTGACTTCACATATTAGTCTATAAAACAAACTCTAGAAAATGTTTATAACATGTATTAGATTTGCAGTTTGTATCCTTTGGCTTGTGATTTGATTGCACAGGAGACTTGGGTTTTGAACAGATGGGTCGGGGTTTCAGTGGTGTGTGACAGCAGCAGGTAGAGAGTGTGTGTGCTGTTTACCTGTTCATCCTGCAGCACAGTAGAGAGTGTTGTCATATACAGGAAACCTCTGTCACGCTGCCGCTCAGAGGATGGGAACCACTCAACACGCATGCATATGTACCCACGAGGTGCAGTATATAGAGCCATTCCTGTGGTTTTCAGTCTGTGCCAAACCACTAAAGCAACAGTGTGTGTGTGCCGGGGTGTCATCGAGTTAACCCCGTGAAGTCTGCAGCTCCTGACTGATATCTGAAAGCTGGAGAGGGTTTTACTGCTGCCTCTTACTGCACACAGGGAATCAAAAAAAGGCCGGACTAGTGAAGCATGGGTTAACAAAGGTCAAATGATCACACATAAATACACACACACACACACACACACACACACACACACACACACACACACACACACACACACACACACACACACACACACACACACACACACACACAAAGTGGGGCAAAAAAGTATTTAGTCAGCCACCAATTGTGCAAGTTCTCCCACTTAAAAAGATGAGAGAGGCCTGTAATTCATCCTAGGTATACCTCAACTATGAGAGACAAAATGAGAAAAAAAAAATCCAGAAAGTCACATTGTCTGATTTTTAAAGAATTTATTTGCAAATTA
>NW_011368758.1:7659-13658 GCF_000735185.1 Notothenia coriiceps | reverse complement strand
CAGAAACGTTAGGGGACACATTTTGACATTCTGCACAGCAGGTGCAGAACTCCGTACAGGGAAGGCCAACAGAGAGGCACTGGCACTTTCCACTCTCTCCACACTTTGCATCTTTGCAATACAAGTGAGTAATGTCTCTCACTTCTGTAGGTGCTGGGGTTTTGTAAATAGCACTGGTTGAATGGCCCCATCTCTGACAATCCACCCCCTGCCAACAGGACTCCATAACAAGGGTTTGGGTTCGGGCTGTGACACCATATCGCTGTCTGAAACATTGCTCTTTACATGTTGTTGAAATGCATCCTCTGTTGGCGGCAGATTTTCTGAGGCTGCATCTGTTGCTGATGGAATTATGAACCTCAGTTCATCCAAGTTTGTGCACATCAGTCCAATTTCCTTTTTCCATATAGCAGAAGTGCAAATTCTCTTGAGACTGGCAAAGACTCTTCCAAGCTGGCAGAGTCCAAAATGGTCCAGATCTTTGAGCTCGCTGAGATGGGTCTTGAGTTTGGTGAATGCTGTTGTCATTCCTATTCTGTAAGGGCCCTTCCTGCTAGACTATTAAGCTTGTTGTCCATTATTGAAATCTGAATAAGTGAAAAGCAGCACAGTTTGTCCCTGTCTCTTTCCCTCCTGTCCTCAGTGTGCTGCCTCTGCTGAAGTGACCATGTAAACACATGTTCAGTGTTTGTCCCACAGTTCTTTTGTCTTCCCATAAATGACATGATGATGGAGGGACTTTGTTAACTGAACCCTGAGGTGACAGCAGTCCAACATCACCCACATTATACGATTCCCAGACACTTCACATTCCCATCCCACTCTTTAGAAATATAGCTGTTGAATGAACATCTCCTGTATGATCCTGACATTCAATAGGCACTGAATAATATGTGTGTTAACCCAGATACCCGGTAGTTTAATCTAGGTAACTGCAATGATTGATTCAACTATTACATACATATTTAGGGAAGCCACATTTCAAGCTAACAGCTATTTCACACTGGAAGATGTTGAGCTACAGCAAAGTTAGGAAGAGATCTAGATTGGTTAACTAAAGCTAATTAGAAATATTTTTCAAATTGCATTGTAAAACCATTTAACTAATTAACAATATAGATTTGAAACACTATTAACAAAATATGCAAAAAGGTCATATGCCAAAGAAAAATGACACTCAGCTGAGAAGATAGTTGGGGTCAGAGTTGAACACATTTTCAGGGCTCAGAACCGCTGCAGTGGAAACATTAAAAAAAACTGGTTCGCAATTTTGGAAAAGGGGTAAATCAGCACCAAGAAATCCTAAATGTTTTGATAGTAAGCAAGAATAGCCCTGGAGACAGAGATGGCACACACTCACAACAAGCACACACACAACCATGATGATGAGATCTCCACCAACGGAATCTCTTGGAGGAGATAGTACATCTGGGATAAATGATATGTACGCTGCTCTGTGTAAGCCTCCAGTATTATCCCTTCTAAATGACACTAATCTTTTTGTTGGTCATTAAATAAATGCTTGCTTTGAATAATTCAACACAAAAACTGATAAATGATAATATACACACACAGTTTGCTGACACATAAAGGTGAGGAGAGGAATGTGAAGTGTGTGCCTCCTTGCGAGGCTGTGAGGTAGAGCAGGACTCTGTTGATGTCATTAGTAAAACTGTAGTGACGTCATTAACAGCTATAGAAGAAGTAGTAATGTGATTGGGCGGTGCTACAATAGAATTATAGTACAGTCAATTGAAAGTTAGAGTAGAACTGCAGTAATGTCATTGTGTTGTAAAGTAGAACTCTAGTCTGGGCGGAGGTAGAGCAGATGTCCACTAATCAGAAGGTTCAATCCCCAGCCTCTGCAGTCGTTTTTTATAAATATATATTATATTTGTATGTTTCGTAAATTGAAATGTCAAGGAACTTGCGATCTAAGTTTTCCATACATTACATAATTACACCATATTTATGTATATATTATGACAATAAACCTTTGATTCATGAATCAGTCAACGTGTCTAAGTGTCCTTGGTGAGATACTAAAACCCAAATTGTTCGCTCGGTGAGTGAATGTTATCACTTCTGATGAGCAGCTGGCACCTTGTATGCCTCTGTTTGATTGACTTGTACATGCAGAAGTGGTTTGATTTCTTGAGCAAATACTGGAAAAGCAATATATCAATGCTTACCATTTAGATTTTAACAAACTGTATTTACAGTATGTCAGTGTGCGATGATTCTATGCATTGATAATTGGGTATTTTATAGCCTATTGTTTTTACTTACATGTAACGGTTAGGAGACAGGTAATAATGATTACAGCAGCCACTCTTATATCCCTGTGGTGGAAAACATGGGACATAATGAAGAGCCCAGCAGTGAGACCCACTGCTCTACAGGATGATGGTGCCTCCCCCAAGTGGTGAGAAGGTGCACATACACAAACAACCACACCCCACACACACACACACACACACACACACACACACACACACACACACACACACACACACACACACACACACACACACTTCTCCGCCTCATTCTGTTTTCATTTACTCGTTCGTTATCTGACCAGCTTCAATATTTTTAGGCTACTCACTTCGTTTCTTGTAGCCCTCGAAAGGGTTTTGGAGGTTGATGCTTTCTTGTCCGCAGCAGAAGAAAGCATTTTCGCGAATGTTTGAATGAATCAAAGTGGGTCGTCACCGTCGATGTTCTCTAAGCCTTATGCTCCAACACACAGTTCATCTTGGTGTTTTCTCTCTCGTGTGAGTTCCACACGTTCACTCTACGGTGTTGTTTACCTTCTGTGATGCGCGAGCTGATGACGTCGCGTCATCATCATCACTACTTCACGTCAAGACGAGTTCACTTTTTTTTCTTCTCAACTTTGTGTGGAAAAATGCGGGGATTATGCGGCCTTTTGATAAATATGCGGCCTTTTAAAAATCTGCGCCATTTTGCTGATCATGCGGTAAATTCTGCGATCGCAGGATCGCGTTTTTCTGGAGGGTCTATTTGGGCTAAATATGGTGTCACCAATGTCCTTTACTGGGCCCTCAACCTCACCTTTGTACCAGTTTGGGAGAGTGATTGACTTTAAATCACATGACCAAGGTTGCCTTTAGTTGAAAGGTGCTTTTTAAAGAAAATTGCCTTGCCATGGAGATGTATGCTTGGCTGTCTTTCATATTTTTACTTGTTCTACTCATACCATATAAATGTGCCTGTAATTTGTTTAACTGATTCAAGGCCAAATCGGCGAACACATTGGTCTAACGAATAAATTGTTTGATAGGGTTGACGAAGTTTAACCTCATCCTTGGAAGTAGGTGAAGCTGCGATGGAGACTGATATGACGACATGTGTATGTATTGAACAGACCTGATAGCCAGTATCAAAACAAGGGCTTATGCTACTGAAGCAGAATTGGTATGCTCGCATGCTATTCAAAACAGTTTATGTCACAATGATAACAACAGGTAGTCATATATGTCACATATCATGTCACATGTGCCTGGTTAAGGTTCCACTGTGATTAGGATATTTAATGTATGATCATGATTTTGCTCTACTGTTTTTTTCTACTGCTGCAACAACCACCAGCACTGCTCTCCATGACAGGGAATCATAAAAATGATTGACTTCCTGTAACATGTACATGTGTTCATGGCCACCTGCATGAATGTACTTAGTGGGTGGAGGTGTGTACTGCTGTGAACCAAGCTTTTTTAACCCTAAATCACTTTGCTACTAGATTTCTACTAATAAAAATGAAGGTCCTGGGAAATTTGACAAAGTTGTAGAATCCCGTATTATGCAAGAATAAACAATTTTTACATAGTTGCTGAGTTTATCTCTCAGCCATGCTGCAAACCAAAACTCACTGGAACACACCTGGACTGTGTGATCCTGTAGGAATGTCTCTATTTAATTGAGATTACCCACTTAGAAGTAAGAGACATTTTTCGGCTAGTGTACGGCTATCGAGTTTCTCTTAATGAGCTCTTCATTTCTGTTTTGCATCTAGACATACTTAATGTCATTCAAAGATGCACACTTCCACACGTCTATGCAAGTATTCACAACAAATATGTGTAGATCGAGTGTCTAAGGGTTTCATTTGAAACCAACACATCAACAGGGTTTATTTTTTATAGGAATAGTTTAGCAACCACAGTCACAGAATGTCCTGCCTGAAGACAGGTCTGGCATTCTATTGAAGTCAATGGGTCCAAAGCCTGCTGGGATATGCTTCATTCTACTTGTGACAATGAAGCAACACATGAACAAGTCCATCACAGGGAGGAACCCTGTGCCCAGAATCAGAATGCACTGAGGGGCTTCAGTTAAATGTGCAGATCAGGTAAACAAGTTGAGCTTTTAACACACTACTTATGCACACAAAACCACTGCAAGTCCAAACATACCAAATCTGGCTGTCCTTTGCAAATAAGCAACATTTTTCACAGCCACCTTGGAACCCATACAGAGGGAATAATACATATTTAAAGAGGCCCTATTCAGATACCAGAAACACCTCCATTAGACTCCTTTGTGTCACGGTCTGTCTGTGTTGTGTTTTGTCTGTCTCTGGTTTCCTGTTTTATTTTGAAAAGTGTTCACCCCCTGTCTTGTCTGTTGATTCCTGTCTCTGTGTTTGCCCTCCTGTGTCTGATTGTCTGATTGTGTTCACCTGTTGCCCTTGTGTTTCTGCCTCCCCATCCCAGGTGTGTCTTGTCCTGTGATTACCCTTCTTTTTATTTAGTCTTGTCTTCCCCTGTGCTCCAGGTCGGTTCATTGTTTTTCTTTCACGTCACGCTCCATGTTTGTCCCTGAAGTTTTTTGATCCTGGATTCTTTACTCGTGCTCCCCTGATTTGGTAATTTTAAGTTTGTTTCTTGTTTTCTTTTGTCATCGGCTTTTCTAAAATAAAGCTCGCTTTTTGTTACCCCTTAAAACTTGCTTATCCTTTTTAAAACTGCATTTGGGTCCTACCTTTTCCCGAATCCTCACACTTTGTTTACTTCCGGAACCTAGTGACCTCACTATGTAACACTCATGCTTCTATTGGCTAGTGCTCAAACACATTGTACATGATGCTAATGTTGCGTTGTTTGGGGGCGGTGCAATTACATGTAAAGTCAATGCAGGGACGCGGACAGACGCAAATTCGCTCCGACGGCAAGCATGAAGCGGTTGACACAAATTCCGCGGCGCGATTGAAGGGGGCCGCGACAAACCCTCAAGTTAAAAAAATTCCGACTCGAGCCTCATATTCGCGTGACGTGATCTCAGCCTGCCGTTGCTGACGTTCAACCAGAAAACATTAGCTGTTAGCAGTTGGCACACAGAGCTCACAGCTCCTCATATCTGTTCAGAAACTGGACAAAAGTTAAACAAGTACAAACCACAGACTTTCTGTGGTCATGGCGGAATACAGTCGCTTGCTTTACTTTCTGTCTGGTTAGGCCGTTGTTATGAGTGTGGGACGGAGCATTACACGAAACGTTTAGCTTTAGTCCTGCGTCGACCCCAATCCTTCATTCCCAGCAAAAAACAAGCATTTTAAAAGGTTTTTGGCGCTGCCCGTCTTGTCTGTAAGACTTGTGCATACAAAGCAGGGCATTAATCATTGGTTTTTACTAACCGGTTTCAGTATGTTGTCTTACCGTCAGGCATCATTTAGAAATGTGTATTTACAATTGAATCACGGAAAAAATATGTTCATTTTTTTTGTACGTTGTAGCTCCCGAAGCCAGCCGGCGTCTTGTTTTTGAATGACGCGCGGAGTAAACACAGCTGGGCAGCCGCGGTGCAAACTCGAGCTTTTAGAGCGATGCGATAGAGCGAAGCGAATATTTGCATCAACGATCCGGTGGTGAACGCAGCTATAAGAGGCAGGAAACCTCTGAGCGGTTGACCAATCACAACAGAGCCAACCAGCTAACCAGCATCATGAGCAGGACTGGGCTCTGGTTTTCAGACAGAGG
>NW_011368758.1:0-2409 GCF_000735185.1 Notothenia coriiceps | reverse complement strand
CTACAAAGAAATTTCATAACTTTCCAATTTACGTAGTCTAAGACCACGTCGACAACTCGAGTGTACTTAAATACCATGTCGAGAGTGTGAGTCCTACTTTCCTCCCGACATCCATGAAAAGTTATTAGGTTTGTAGAAATCTTATACTAAGAGATGGTGGTTATTGTTTAGTAAAATGGGTTTGAACAACAGAAGACATAGAATAAATGGATCAATCGTAAGAAAGAAAAATAAATAACGATTAAAATAATTGAAGGTGGGGCGAAAACATTTGAAAAAAAAAAGAAAAATGACAGGATGGTGCATGCCCCCGGACCCCCCTAGAGGAGGTGAGGTCCACCCCCAAATAAAGCAGGTTAAAATAATTAAATTGCATACATTTTCTTTTAGTAAACACTGAAAACGGGTCCCACAGACCCAAACAGCACACAAAGGTTAAAGGTAAGCATATAATAATGTTCAAATGTGCTAAATATATACACTGCAAAAAACAAAAAAAGAGGAGTGAAAGTAGCTCAAGACTTGTTTTATTTTTTGAAAGTAGCTCTCATCCTAAAAAAGGTTGGAGACCCCTAGATAGAACGACACATTTGACACTTTTAAGCTTGGCCTACCATTTGATTGGAGCGCTGAGGAACCACTGCATTACCCTAACATGCCTGTCTCAGACTGTGACAGAGGACAGAGGACAGAAAACAGCCATGCTAACCGGCTGAACATGCACACTCCTGACAGAAGGGCCCACTGAGTTATGACCATTGAAATGTAGGTTGCTGTAGCGCCACCTATCTGCAAACTACCATACATTTTGCAGGAGGGTTTATAGTTGATGGTCTGTGGTTTTAGTTTACAAAACAATCTATATAACCAAAAATAAAAGGCCCTAACTTAGAAAGCTTTGGGTGGCAGTAGCTCAGTCTGTAGGGACTTGGCTTGGGGAATGGAGGGTCACCGGTTCAAGTCCCAGAATCAGAGGTGCCAGTGAACCTCAACCTATGGCACGCTACTTTTTAGAAACATTTCTATGGGAATACGGACACTTTTATTGTGAAAGATTAAGGGCACAGTGTTGTGCTGTTGTTACTTGTAAAACAGAATTAAGCTTCCCGTTTCCGGATTCCTCACACAGTTTATGTTTTCTTTATACATTCTAAAGCTAGTGCTGACATGGACCTGACTATCAATCAGGAGTGGATTCCCCAGGTTGAGAGGAGCCGGACCATGTGCTGGCAGAAGTAACCCTCTGCTGTCTCACATGTTACTGCCCGAACGTTTAGTAGATAAGCCAAGTAATCGTCAGCTGAGTTCACTGTTGACACAAAAGTATTTTACAGGTCCATAATTCCCAAATCATTTCTTAATCATGTAATTTTCCCTTGAAAGACCTACAGAATTGGGTGCCAAAAAATATCGCTAAATGGTAATCCCCCTTCAAAAGAAGCTACATTTTAACCACAGAAGATGTTTATTCAATATTAATTTGCTATTAATGGCTTATCAAATTCAGCTGACCTTTAATGAATTCGAAGAACCTGCAACAAGTCATTGGATGAACCAGAGATGAGTTATTCTTTATGATGTTCTGAAGGCAATTAGTCAGAGCTGGACAGGTTGTTGATGTTCCCTGCAGCCCATTAGGCGGGTGTCACTGATAGGATCTCTCTGGAGAAAATTATAAATCATCAAGCTTTCCACTTGATACTAAATCACACATGCTGTAGCTTTTAAAACATGAAGGATTTATGGCCAGAGTTATGTAATTCTGCAGACAGAATATTATGGCACAGAGAGCAAAGTTTTACTTTCTCTCTTTCATAACCCTTCCCTTCCTGTTCCTCCCCCCGCTCTTGCTTTATCCTTCTGTCTATCTTACCTTAGAGGAATTAGCAATGAATGCTGGCCCCCCGAGGCAGAGGGCCCGGGACAGGGGCCTGCCAATGCACATCATGGGAATTCCCTCAAGTGAATCTCATTGGAGAAGAGATAGTCGTTAGAGATAATGGCAGCTATGCAGGTTAGGGTGGGGTGGGCGTAAAGAAGGTCAACAGGTCACGGAGAGTGGAACTTTGATTCCACAATGTCTACACTGAATTTGAACTAGACCTGTACGCATCAAAGTTGTGAGAATTATACTCAAGAATACTCTGCATAGCTAGCTTATTAGAAAAAAGGTGCATTCCTGAAAGTGAAGACGTTTATTTATACAACATTTTTTTTTACTAATAGAAAAGAGTAAGAGGGACTTCCGGTTGACGATGTGAGAGTAAAGACGTCGGCATCATGTCAATTTTACTATTTAAAACTATCACAGCCCGTTTGTCTTGCGCTTTCTTCACTTTCAACAGAAAGAGGCAGCCCTACGGTGGTCCAGGAACCATGAGGTGAATTTCCGGGGATCCCCTCTGAGGT
>NW_011368757.1:22919-35446 GCF_000735185.1 Notothenia coriiceps | reverse complement strand
CTAGTCTATTGTTGTAAAAAATGGAGACCTCTTTTACTGTAACCTTTTTATATTAGCACCTGTATAGAAAAGTTTCGAGACACCAACGGTAACAAAAGTATAAACCTTTTATATAGCGACTCTACACTGGTCACTGAGCCCTACCAACGTACGACACCGATAAAAACGGACTTTGTCCGCCTTTATCGATCAACACAACAGTAACAGTTATACAAACAATACAGATATCATTAACATATTAATAAACAACAAAAATGAAAACTACAAAACATAAAACAAAAGCAAAATACAAATAAAATTAAAGTACCGAGTACAACAATCCAATATAACTACTCGGAAAAAAAAGTATTTACACACGTCGCCGGCACGCACACTCCCTCCTCCCCTCCTACATCACTCACATGACACCATAATGTTTCATCATACTTTACGGTAGCTAATAACATTGTGATATTACTTTATTTTGTGAACATTTTTTTTTTTCTTTTTATTATGAATACCTAAAAACGATATTTTTTTTGGAAAAGTGTTAGTCTTTAACATGAAAAGGTCGACCATTCTTACTACAAGTTAAAATTTTTAGTCTATATTTTCTAAACAATATCTACTTTATTACGTGTAAGTTGGATATGTAACTATATGTAAAACGCGACAAAGTGTGTCAGAGAACACTACACCTAGTGTGTTTGTATTGACTTCGTACCGGGTTGGTGAATAAACAGTACTTCGATGGAAAGTGGGCCATGGTTTTCTTACTTGTCGAGAAGACCCTTCACCACCGCGAAGTGACCTTAGCCACCTCTGGTTCAGTATATTGACGTGAGGTCGGGAGCGCGACCAAAGTGGATTGCGGTAAAAAGATAGTTTGAACGTATAGGTTTGTGACATTGAGGTTTGAGGATCTGGTCTGTGATCAAACATAGCGTAGTAGTAAGTCGTATGACACCATGTGGAAGAGTAGGATAATCAGTATAGTACATGGTAGACAGGACTTCCAAGATGTTATATATTTGGGTTGTCGAAGGCAGTCTGTAGTAACGACAGATATATGTGGCATTCCACTAGTACTCATTAACGTAGAAGTAGGATCGGAATATAATCTCACTCTCTTGTACAGGTGACATACGACGATTGACATCACTTACATACACACTTGTAATTTACTACCACACGTAGAGGTCAAGATTAAGACTTACGACACAGGACTCAGGACACTAGCACACAGACACTAGGACTCACACACCAAACTTGGACAGTGACACCAGGACCTAGACACTGAGAGTAGTATGACAGAAGGGACTACCGAGACTGTCACCAACACTGTAGCAGCACACAAGTACACAGACCACAAATATACTGTGTACGCACACAGATATGTAAACCAGAAGCTGTAAACCACACATGGACCCGACATTTACATACATAGACAGCACAGTGGTTCGTCAGATACACCCGCGCGACACAGACAGGACACCTCTCACACTAGGGAGAGACTACGAGAGGGACACAAACAGAGAATACCAGATAGGTAAGATAAGAAGCCTCACAACAGTAAGGTACACTCTAGTGAGTCGCTCACGTTTCTATGACGTCACAAGTACAACGACATAGTTTACGACTCTGTTTAGGGTGTGTGTCTACACTATACCAACACGGATATCATTCATTCGTAACGTAGCTAACTAGATACTAAGTGAACTAATTATCTCACTAACTAACTACCGATATAACAAACGTACACTAAAACTGAACTACTTTCTAGTAATTCTACGAAGAGTATATTTGATGTCTAGACGAAGCACTCTTACAGTATAGTAAAGTTAACGAAAATTGATGTCTAACAGTGAACAGTCTATCACTACGTAACGGACTTTCTGAGGCTGGTACAACACCAAGAATGAGTTTAACATGGTGTAGTATCCGTATGTGTACATGGACAACCCAACACACGCTACTTGATAGTAAGTAGTCGAGGTGTCCTTTATTAACTACGGAAATGTTACTTAAACTTAATAGGTTACTTAACTTTAACCGTCCAAGGATGGTGACACTGATGAGTATCAGGGTACCCTGCCTGAGTGAATTGGCGGTTATTAACTCTCACTATTTCCTGTCAGACCATCCGTTTCGTCCCTGCGCCCATGTCAGCCGAAAGCCTAATCAACAGTTCCCGATGAACCTCCGGGGGCACTGTTGGGTCTCTAGTCGGTCCCTAAGTAAGTAGTAGCGGAATCCGGACACGGGGCTCGCCGGATTCCCGAAAGTAAATAGACTGCGATGCCGGTCAGGTGACAGCACCAGAGGAAAGTCAAATTTACACTTCACTACGCACTGCCTTCCGCCACCGGGGCGCGGGAGGCTGACACCTATGGCCGGGCCCGGGAGTAGGTATTTACAGGAAGGGGTTAACCTGGCAACGTGCCAGGGTCGAGGTTTCTTAAAATCCGGGACTCCCCGGACACTGAGGAGGACAGCAGATATTAGATTTGAGCATCGGGCAGGCGAGCGGGTTAGGGTATCTTCGGCTATCACCCTCTACACAAACGGTGTCCGGAGAGCTAGGACCAAATGAGGCTGGAGGCCAGTGTTCAAGTGTGTGCCCTCAGGAGTGACTGTCCCTTTTTCAACACTAGTTCTCAGGGTACTGTCTGACTAGATGGGTTGGACAATCTTTTTTGTCCGTAAGATCCACCATCTATCATTCCGTTATTGGGTAGTCTTCTCCTTTTTACCGACGACGACGAGACATAAGAAGTTCATCATATTACAAATTAAACTAGGTGACACCATCTCACACTCGTATCTGGAGTGATGGACGCCAGCGAGAGGGACGGATGAGGGAGAGGGTAATGCCGTTACTGTACTCACTTTAAGCAAGAGAGGATGTTTGACTACTATGGTGACTTGATATACCACACTCACATTATATGTTATGTTTTTTTATTTTACGAACTAGCTTTACTATATCTTGAGTCCCGTTGTCTCGATTACTGTATTTGTCTAACCCACACACACACACACATCTTACTATCTTATTTTGGCCTTGGTTTTATTTCTTTATTATTAATTATACCACACGTACACGAGCTTACTACATTTTGGTTTGTTTTAATATGTTATTAATATGATCACTATGTACACACACACACCACACACACACCACACACACACACACCACATCATGAGCACATCTACATATCTTACACTCACGACACGATCAACATCGACTACAACTAGAAGGACACAACACACGACTCAGCTTTCTATCGTGTCTTACGTGGTAGGTGTGACCCGCTGAGTCTTATAAGCAGCTTTTCCTTTTGTACATCTATCACGAACTGGTGTTCGACTTTCATCACTACGACACAGTCAACGCCAAGATATCACAGGGTTCCTACAGGTCACACGGAGGTCTACGCCACCATTTACTATCACTCACGCACACTCCTCGTTACCTATTCACCACACACACACACTATCACCACCACAATCGTTCATTAGTGGGTCCTTTTTGTACATGAGTAAGATGTTTTTGTTACGGTATTCGTTCTTCTTACATACCAGTATATTACCACAGCGCCTTTCTTTAACTATTCGATTAAATGTTGGAGGACGTTCATTCTTCCAGAGTAAAAGTATACATTTCTTGGCAAAATATGTTATTGTGATTAGTATTCTATAATGTTTGGGGTTCAGTTCAAAGTTTGGCATATCATTTAACAGGAAAAAACATGGATTTTGGCTCATTTCGATGCCTAAAACGGCTTTTGTGAGCGCATGAATCGAATCCCAGAAATGTTTCAAGAGATCACAGTCCCAAAACAGATGCATAAATGTTCCTTCTTTTACTTTACATCTCGGACATTTTGGAGAGTTTTCTTTGGAAATGTTATGCATCTTTATGGGTGTGAGGTAAGATTTGTTGATAAATTTAAAGTTTGCTTCTTTGATTTTATTGCTTGTGAATGGAAAATGTGTTCTTTCACAGATATTCAGCCATGTAGTTTCATCTATCTGTATTCCTAAGTCCTTTTCCCAGATCTTTTTTAAGGTTGGAAAGGATGACTGAGCTCTTTTAGAAAAAACTGCATTAAATTCTCTAATTTTACCTTTGATTGTGCTCGATGACATCAATATCTCCTCCTCTTCCAACAATCCCGATCTCAATTTATTGCTTTTAATAATTGATTGGATCACGTTCCTAATTTGCAGGTATCTGAAAAAATCCTTATTTGAAATGTCATATTCTGCTCTTAAATCATTAAATGATTTCAATGTTATATCTTTGTGAAACAAATGTTTCAATTGCTTTATACCTGATTTCGTCCATTTGTTTATATTGATTAACAACAAATATTTGCTAAGATCAGGATTGTTCAAAATAGGAGAAAAGATTGAAATACCTGAGTTAACATGAACTTTTTTTGTACAGTCCCTCCAGGCTAAAAGTGTATTGACCACTGTAAAACATTTGGCCATATTTTTCACCTTATTGAAGTCTTTAACAAATATAAGAGTTTCCACTGGCAGCGGGTCAAAGACACTGGCTTCTATCTGAACCCATAGTGAATCCTTTCTTCCCAGAAACCAAGATAGTACATTTCTTAATTGAGCTGACCAGAAGTAGTGTTGAAAGTTGGGAAGACCAAGACCCCCCATGGTTTCTGGTTTCATAAGAGTAATTAACTTGATTCTTGGTTTTTTATTACACCAGATATATTTTGAGATGTGTCTATTGAGAGATTTAAAATAATCAGCGGATAAATAGCATGGTAACATTTGAAAAAGAAAAATACATCTCGGTAGAATATTCATTTTTATGACATTGATTCTTCCTAGCAGTGATATTGGTAATGTGGACCATTTGGATAAATCCTGTTTGATTTTGTCAATGAGCGGATTGTAATTCTCTTTAAACAGATTATCCAGGTGTGGTGTTATATTTATTCCTAAGTATTTAAAGCCACCTGGTGACAAATTAAAAGAACAAGACTTTTCCAGATTTGCTGTTGGCGTCATATGTAAGAAACAAGCATTCGATTTCTTAAAATTAATTTTATATCCTGAGTATCTTTCAAATTGCTCTATCGTGTCGAGCAGATGTGGTACTGAATTTTCTGGGTCTGTTAAGTAAAGAATGATATCGTCAGCATACAGAGAAATTTTGTGTTCATCGTTAATCTTCACTCCTTTAATACTTATGTTGTCTCGCACACATGACGCCAGTGGTTCAATTACAATTGCAAAAAGCAAAGGTGACAGTGGACATCCCTGTCTTGTCCCCCTTGTTAGTGAAAAAAAATCTGAGGAACTGCAGTTAGTGATAACCGCTGCTTTAGGATTTTTGAAAGGTAAGCATGTTAAAATGTGCTAAATATATACACTGCAAAAAAACAAGTAAAAAGTAGTCAGTGTTTCCCCTACCATTGTCTCGCCAACGGAGCCCCGCGCCCCCCTGAAATACAAGGTGTTAAAAAAACAAAAACAATTCTAATTTTTTTTTTTTTTTTTTTTTTTTATATATATATTTATATATAGCACCAAATTGCAACTAATATATATCTACTGTCACTTTTGATATTGAACTTGTGCTCTTTTATTAAAGAAACTAAACTTTAATTTTAAGCTGTGAGTTTAGTGTTTTTGACCCTAAGAAACACTGATGCATTAATCAATAACAATAATCCACAGCTCCTCTCTCTGCTCCAGAAGATTTTAAAAAAAATATCCCAAACCTAATGTTGCACACTAGTATTTCATTGGACTGCCTTTAGCTTTGAGTACCCATTTGCCGTGGCATCATTTCGATAAGCTTCTGCAATGTCACAACATTATTTCCGTCCAGAGGACGTGAGGATATTTCCGCGAGGATATTGTATTTATGATGGGAGAGTCGCACCGCTGCTCAAAGTCTTCTGCAGCACATCCCAAAGATCCTCATGAAGGCTGAGGTCTGGACTCTGTGGGGGCCAATCAATGTGTGGAAAGGATGTCTCGTGCTCCCTGAACCACTCATTCACAATGTGAGCCCGATGGATCCTGGCATTGGCATCTTGGAATATAGATTTATAGAAAAATCCATTGATGGAAAGACCTATTCATTCAGTATTTTCAGGTAGTCAGCTGACCTAATTCTTTGGGAACATAGCTTAACCAGACCTGACCAACTACAGCAACCCCAGATCATAACCTCACAGGCTTCTACGGTAGGCACAAGGCATGATGGGTGCCTCACTTCATCCGCCTCTCTTCTCGAACATGATGGTTCACCATTATCCTTCCAGGTTTTAATAATGCGTTGGACAGTTCTTAACATGATTTTGGTACTTTCAGCAATCTCCTCAGTTGTGTTCTTTGCTTGATGCAGGCCAATAGTTTGACCCTTCTGAAACTGATTAACATCCTTCCACGACCACAGAATATGTTTTCCGACATGGTTGTTTAAGAAATGAGAAGCTACTCACCGCATCAGCTAGAGTTAAATTACTTGTTGCCAGCTGAAAAATATTAATCACTGCAACCAATTTGCTTAGTTAAATCCAGGTGGTTAGTTTTTATTTGGAAGGGTAGTGCATCTACCCAATACAGAAGGGTTTACATTTTTTAATACCAATATTAATTACTGATTAATTAATGGTTGCTCTATCTCCCTTATCTCCATTCCTGTCCTCACTATCCTACATTTTATTTTCCTCTCAGACCCACAGCTGCACGTGTTCTGTTCCCCTTGGTCTACGGAGCAGCTCATACATGATACAGTTTGATCAGTATGGTGCATGGAGGTCTTAGAGCGGCTGCAGCTCCGCCTATCAATAGACCTTCTCTATTGTACACACACACACACACACACACACACACACACACACACACACACACACACACACACACACACACACACACACACACACAGCTGCTCTAACACAATGCTGCTTGAAGGAGGAAAGACGCTAATAGTGGCTGAGAGAAGAGGGAAACTGTGAAGTAGAGTCAGCTTCTCCACATTCTCCATTTCTGCCCGCTAACTACCATTTCCTTTACTCATTTATATATTTGCAATACTGTGTGGTAGCCATTGTATTACAAATGGAAATCATTGAAAAACTGCAATTCACTTAAACACCTGTCAGAGGTTTCTTTCTGATGTCGCAGTCACATGTTTAACTATGATGTAATAAATACTGTATACCAAGGCTGAAACGATAACTGTTCTTCCAGTCACCAGTGAGGGGAGCTCCATAGCAATATGTAGATGTCTGTGAAACTGACAATTTCTACATGCTTCAGACAGTCAGATCTGTTGGGAATTGTCATGTCCTCTGCTTCATTTCTTCCAGTGCCACCATCAGGCTGTCCTCTACACCTGCATACTGACTGTGTCTTAGTTTGCATTTCTTTATTAAATGTATCTCGTCATATATTTACATCAGGGTTCCATGTTTATAGCTCTTTTAGGATTACATCTATTGCAAATCTCTCTATCCACTTTCACCCGACATTAAACATGTCATTTCACACTCCCACCAGTGACCTTTGCTGTGTTGGGAATGACAAAGCAATTAAAGAGCAATCAGCCACATTCATTAAAGGCAAAGACCAATCTACTTTTGTTAAGCTGAACCTGTAATAAAAAATATTTCACTGCAGGGTAGGAAATTGAGTCATACCCTAGAATTACAGTATGTGTGCTTTCTCTGAATTGTGCCCACTGCAGTTCACTGATCTCAGATTTAGAATTAAAGTCAGGTTTTGATTCAGGACCCACACAGGTTCTTTTTAAACATACTGAACTGACTTTTCCTCAATCTCCTTCGGCTTTTAAAAGTAAAGTTAGTGGAGAACGTTGGTGTATACGAGGCATGAATACTAGAAAACAGCCCAGCATGCGTTGGCATGTTCTGCTGCTGTTTAAGTGAATGTCTGGCAGCACAATTGAAAAACAAATGATTGTGTGTCCAGCATATAAATACTAGCAGGCCCTCGAGGGGAGGCTTATAGTGAGGCAGAGTACAAATATTGAATAGAACATAGGCCTAACGTTGCCAGGAAAAACTGATAAGTCTTTAGGAAAGCTTAACAGGAAAATCACTTCACTTACAGTAAAGATATACAAACACTTAAAGGGGTCTGAAGGGAGTCCATTGTGTTTTTTGTTTTCAAGAAATGGCGAGATATTATATTTCATGTTTTGCATAAGAAGAATAAACTGTAGTGTCACGGCTAGGCAAACCAGTATGAACCCAAAAGCACGACTCGACAAACAAAGTACAAAAGAAAGTCTTTACTGAAAGATAGTGGCACTGTGAGCTCTCCGTAGAGGCAACAGGTTAAGATAACAAAAAACACTCTTAGGAGGAAAAGGTTAACATAGTATCAAAAAGTCAAAAGATAAAGTAAATTCCAAAAACTCAGTTCTTAGCTCTTAGCAGAAAACATGGACTTCACGCTGGCAGTCAGGCACATGGGACAAAACAAACTGGCAACAAGACAAGGGAGACATAATCTATATATAGGCAGGCTAAGGGGGAACAGGTGCAGACAATTAGGGCGGAGTCGACAATCACAGTGGAGGGAAAACACACAAAGGGAGGAAGTGAGGTAATCTGCAACAAGAAGGAAAGGTTACTACAAAATAAAACAGGATACAAGACTGAACTAAAAACATTAATTTAACAGATTTTACGAGACATAACAGGTAGTGCTGGGCAACAATTACAATATTAGTGTATTGTATTAAAGTAGTGTATTGTGCACTTTTATTTTAAAAGTAATGCTAATGACCAAAAGTGCATTTTAACAGTAATATTCCCTTTACACAGCAGCAGTTCAAATATTTCTTGCAATTCTCAACTTAAACATTAATTAATGTTATCAAATCAAAGCTATTGATTTGATCATTAATGTTTTATTTAGTTTGTTATAGAAGAACAAGTTACCCTCAGAGTCCAGTGATAAGAAAATTCAACTTTGCAGTGGTTATAAATAGCTCTGGTTCTATCAACTCCGGCGTGTGGAATAGATTTAAAATGTCCATGTAAAAGTTTGGTGACTTTCTCCATGTTTTTGTCCCTGCCACTTCTTTTCTGTTTCAGTTCATGTGAGCACTGCAGCCGTTTTAGGCCCGCCCAAAATGCTCTGACTGGTTAAGACACGTGACTCCTCATCCTAAGCCAATGCTGATCAACATCCCACCCCTCCTGTGATCCATAGTTTGTCTGTATGTGTATTTAGAGCCAGTAAGCAGACTTTCAAAATAATATTAAAAATAAAATGCGCGATAAAATAATTGTTGGCGTTAACCAGTCTATGGCGATAACTAAAGCATGCGTTAAAACGACAATAACGCATTTACTTGCCCAGCACAAATACATATATATACATATATATATATATAAAACAACAAACGTGTTTCAGGTTGCTGGGAAAAAACAACTTTCCTGCCTTCACTATTGTATCCAATCCTGGCTGTAGCTGAGCCTTAGTAAACAGGTGACTGTTGACCGTGTTCCTGGTTCCAGTCTGCAAGCTCTCTTTAGTGGCCGGTATTTTTTTCAAAAAGCATGCCTTAGCCCTTTGCTACTCCTTATCAGAATCTTATCAGTAGGCCGTGTCACATTTATATGTTGAGATCATACCACGAGCATCAGGCTGTAGCTGCCAAGTCTAACGTTCCCTCCATGGAGCTATCCAATGCAAATCTTGGTAGAAGTGTCTCTGCCTTGAATCTTAATAAGCTCCCTCTCCTGATGCACAACGTGCAGACACTGAGGAATAGATTTTTGTCTTTTAAGCCTATGTTTATTAATGGATCTTAATGCATGACTATCTTGCAACATGATATTGATGTATGTGACTCCCCAAATATTTAACATGCATATCGTGTTAATCCTGATAAGCAACATCTTCTTAAAAATAGGTTGAGTACAAATAACGGGATTACTGAGCCAAATTCAAGCTTGTTGTGTTCTCCCTATGTCTTGGTTGATAAGTCTGATATTGGTTTTGTACCCATTCATTTTAAAGTTGATGTTACTGTTATCAATTGCCTAGGATAGAGGATAGTGTCGACATGTTTGGCATTTCAGACGTGGTCCGGTTGTCATTTGTGTTGAGCACACAGGAGGCAATATCCCTGTTTGCTATTTCATCTACACACCATAATCCATGATCCAGCCACACTTCACATTTTTACTATGTGACATGAAAATAGACATGGCGTAAAACAAGAGAAAATAATATGAAACCAGCACAAATGCAAAATAATTTCAGCTTTCTGGGCTACGATCTCTTATTATTGGATTTATTTGTGCTTCTGTCAGTGTGTGTATGTTTGTGCGTTGAAGGATTATTTGAGTTATTTGAAGTATTAAAGTAACGTGTTATGGCAGGAAAGTTCAATCTGGTATATTCATTTTAATGTCACCTTATATATTCGTGGGTGTTAAATTTGAAAGTACATTTTTACTGTTTAAATAATAGAGAGGCTTTTCATATATTCCTGAAACAATGTCCCACTACTTAGTAATAATAAATTAAACCAATAGTCTTTTCTTCCACTTTTCATGTGTAGTCAGAAGGGTGGTTTTATGACCTTTGACATCTGCTTTGCAGTTCCCAGCAAGAAAGGGGCCCTGAGTCTCTAGCTTCCTCTGCTAATTGCTAAAACCCGTATTGAGTAGCCCAAAAGGGAGATGTGCCTCAGATATAAGGCAGTTAAAGTCTTGTAGAATTAATGATTATCTCCTACACATCCTGCAGGCCTTGAGACTTGGGTCACCCAGCAGTAAACAAGATAAACGTCCTTTTGAGCTTATCAATAAAATGTATTCATTCCTAGTAAGCTGACTTTGGGGTGAAGGGAAGTTCAGGGAAGCCATTAAGCCACAAGAACAATTAAACTTCTGTTAATCAACCAAAACTCATGACTTTCAGGGGACAGGACATTCGGACCTATAACAAGGGTCACTTCATAGAGAATATGTGCGTGTATTCCTTACTGTGATCATATGTCCTGTATAATCATTTATCAACTATTCCTGTATTGGTGTTTTATTTGATTTCTCTGTTTTTATTCTTTTATGTGTGGGTACTAAATGGCTACAAACATTGTGGAGAAATTAGCTTAAACATGTTTTATTACTCTATATGAAATGGATGCAGCTTTTATGACAGGGACGAGAGAGCTGGGGGAGGGGACATTCTTCTTAAGATTTTCAGCATGTCAATTATCAGGGAAATCTACTTGTCTTCAATAGATGTGTGTGGTTAATTACTTTGTATTAATAATAACAGTATGTGTAAAGGAAGCTGGAAATATACAATGTGAAACCTTTTATTTGAAGTAAAGATGTGAACAATAGCTCAAACAAATGGAAAGGTGGTAGGACAAATGAGTGTGTTCTCTATATTAGGCCTGTGTGAAGNTATACAAAAAAAATAACGGAGTAACGCACCATGTAGTAATGGTAACTGAGTTACTGAATTTAAAAAATAATGCGTTAGAGTACGAGTTACTGCCAAAAATAACGATTTTTGGCAGTAACTCGTACTCTAACGCATTATTTTTTAAATTCAGTAACTCAGTTACCATTACTACATGGTGCGTTACTCCGTTATTTTTTTTGTATAGTCTCGGCTCCCAGACGTTGGTGAGCGGCGCCAACAGCGAGGCGAAAAGAGATGAGAACTGTACTTAAGTACAGTACTTGAGTAAATGTACTTAGATACTTCCTGTGTCACATGCGGAGACGCGCTGTGGGCGTGTTTGTGTTTACTAACAAGACTATCATGGCGGTAAAGTATGATAGTAAAGTAACCGAGTTACTTTTGAAATGAAGTAACGAGTAATGGTAACTAGTTACTGGTTTTCAGTAAGTAGCACAACACTGAGCACGATCAAAGGCAAAATTAGAGAATGTAATGCAGTTTTTTCTAAAAGAGCTCAGTCTTCCTTTCTAACTTTAAAAAAAGATCTGGGAAAAGGACTTAGCTACAGATAGATGAAACTACTTGGCTGAATATCTGTGAAAGAACACATTTTCCATTCACAAGCAATAAAATCAAAGAAGCAAACTTTACATTTCTCAACAAATGTTACCTCATAACCATAAATATGCATAACATTTCCAAAGAAAACTCTCCAAAATGTCCAAGATGTAAAGTAAAAAAAGGAACATTAATGCGTCTGTTTTGGGACTGTGATCTCTTGAAACATTTCTGGGATTCGATTCATGCTCTCACAAAAGCTGTTTTAGGCATTGAAATGAGCCTAAATCCATGTTTTTTCCTGTTAAATGACATGCCAAACTTTAAACTGAACCCCAAACATTACAGAATACTAATCACAATAACATATTTTGCCAAGAAATGTATACTTGTACTCTGGAAGACTGAACGTCCTCCAACATTTAAACTTTTCATTGATCAGATAACACATTTTTTACCTCTGGAGAAAATGACATTGGAAAAATATAATCGTGGACATATTTTTCAAGCTCTGTGGTCGCCATTGTTTTTTTATTTGGAAAATA
>NW_011368757.1:16400-22879 GCF_000735185.1 Notothenia coriiceps | reverse complement strand
GAGCGGAACAGTCTGAAGAAATAATCCTCACATCTGTGCACCAGTTGTTATTAGTCATTACACACACACCGCCACCTTTACTTTTCCCAGAGTTAACAGTCCGGTCCTGACAAAAAATAGTGAATCTGTCAGGAACAATGGCGGAATCCGGGATAGCGGGGTTGAGCCAAGTCTAAGTGAGAATTAACACGTTACAGTTCTTGATGTCCCGTTGAAAAGCAGTCCGACCTCTGAGTTCATCTAGCTTATTTTCAATGGATTGAACTGCATTTGGGTCTTCGGTCCTGTTGCCCCTACTGAGCATTGACATAGCTGGATTATTAAACAGGAAGTGAATACCTACCCAAAAATAGATCGACTGAGGCCTTTTCCTCGATGTCTAGCCAGGAAAGCTATTGCCTGCGATGTTGGTGAGGTCAGGTGCTGTGAACAAATCTAGCTAGGCATGCCTTGCCTTGCCTTCTTGCCTTGCCTTTCCTAGCTAGAATGATGTGTTTTCATTTCCATACTTATGTACATATAACCAACAAAAGTCAAATATGTAAGTGTGGGATAGAAAGGAACATTGGATACTTCACACTCTCAACGAATGACGCCTTGGCAACGTGACGGAAGTGGCAGGACAAGCTGAAAAGAAGACACAGTTAATTGTATTTGGTTAAATGAGAAAATCGTAATCAATACCAATAAGGGTAACGTGCGATTTGAGACACTACCAAGTTTAAATTCACAAATCGTGAAAGTGCTCACAGTGGAAGACATGGCAGTGTAGTGAGGGAACATTTGGTGTTTCTGCCACTGCACAGACACAGTCTTGTGATCCAAACCTATAAAACATGAGTTAGTTTTACAGCATTTGGTTAATGGACCATTGTGTCATAAATTAACTGGCCCATCCGGACATGGATCTTACAGAAAGCCTAATGGATGGGAATATCAAAACGTAATTGAAAACCTGTGGAAATAAATATTTACAGTAATTGATAGGTTTGTTGGGATTTTGTTGTTAATACAAACTTCCAAAAAAGATAACATTCCTGAGGTAGAGATATAAGCTCATCAAGAATTTGTCCATGATCTGAGGCAAGTCTTAAGGAACTCTCATTAAACAGAACAGTAGAAAGCACTGGTGCTAATGTGTATCATTGAATTGACCCTGGTATCTAAGATCAGCAAATGAACCCACCAAGAAGTTCTGGTGTGAACAGCTTGTTTTGTTAGGACTGAATAGGCTACATGTATTTTACTTTATTATTAATAGGCCACTTTCTGCTTCCTTCGCTCTACAGCCTTTGAATATGTATATTTGGTTCAAAATAATATAATATGCACATGTTTAGATATATATAGACGGATAGAAGCTCTTTATTTTTTCCCAAATTTGGAGGTTATTTTGTTACTGCATTCCAAAGAGGTAAATAACTACACAATACATATATACATGGATAGAACATAGAATTGGAGGATGAAACCCTCTTTAATTGTCACACATACATGCACACAGCACACACAGTGAAATGTGTTCTCTGCATTTAACCCAGCGTTTCTCAAAGTGTGGGGCGCGCCCCACTGGTGGGGTGCAGAGATGTGATAGGTGGGTCGCCGGAGCTGCCGGAGCCTCGCAAAGGCGGGTGTTTGCAGCGGAGAGTGATTAGTAAAATATGCATAAATAAAAAGAAAGAATGCTAACTAGGTAACATAAGATAAGAATAAACAAGTTTAAATGATTTGTTATTGGTTGTGTNGCCAGAGGCGGCGTTCGTTGTGGCCGGGGATTTTAACACCGCTAACATGACCCGCGCGGCGGGAAGCTGATGTGTTGGTAGTACTTCAACAGGAACTTCTTCATGTTAGCGGTGTTAAAATCCCCGGCCACAACGAACGCCGCCTCTGGCCGTGAAGTCTCGGTCTTGTCGATAATCCCAAACAGCTGTTCGAGTGCCGTGTTGTTGTCGGCTAGCGGGTCGGAATATACACTGCTGTTATCACAACAGATGTGAATTCTCTCGGCAGGTGAAAAGCCCGGCATGTGATCATGAGGTGCTCTAAATGAGCGGAACAGTCTGAAGAAATAATCCTCACNCGCTTTGCACTGCTGATAGCTCTCCGGAGTTCATACCTAGAATTCCTGAAGCAAACTGAAAGCGCGCACTATCGCGCACAGAGCTGGAGATTTGGAGGAGTTCAGGAATTCTAGGTATGAACTCCGGAGAGCTATCAGCAGTGCAAAGCGATAATACAAAGACAAGGTGGAATCTGACTTCAAAGGCTGTAACACCCGGAACATGTGGGCGGGACTAAGAACAATGACAGACTACAAAGGAGCAGCGGGAGGTTTTGCGAGAGTGTCTGCGTGCGCATCTCTCCCAGATTAGCTGAACAGTTTTTTTGCATGATTCGAGAGCAGCCAGACGGGGGGTGCAGAGTAGGTTCAGGAGCCCTGCCCTTTTGTTTTAAACAGGGCAGATGTGTGCAAATCCTTTAAAAGGGTTAACCCACACAAGGCTCCTGGACCTGATGGTATCACTGGCCGTGTTCTCAGGGTGTGTGCAGTTCAGCTGGCAGAGGTGTTCACAGACATCTTCAACAGGTCCCTGTTGCAGTCTGTAGTCCCCACATGTTTCAAATACTCCACCATCGTTCCTGTCCCCAAAAAGTCAAAAATCACCAGCCTCAACGACTACCGCCCAGTAGCAGTCACCTCCATCATTATGAAGTGCTTTGAGCGGTTAGTCAAAACCTTCATCACCTCCTCCCTCCCTGACTCTCTGGACCCCCTGCAGTTTGCCTACAGAGCAAACAGGTCCACAGACGACGCCATAGCCCTCACCATCCACACTGCCCTCTCACACCTGGACCAGAGGAACACATATGTGAGAATAGAGTGGCGAACTCCTTCCCATGGACCTCCATGGGACCTTATTTCGGAAAAATCATGTATTGAAGTCAATGGAGAGAGAAAGATTATCTTTTGATCCCGTTTGAATTGCTACTTAGTAATTATTTATCTATTTATCTAATATATCATTCCAATAGCTTGCAGTGACTCTTATTTCACTATTTCACTTTTTTTTAACTATTTGTCTTTTTGTATTTACTTTTTAATATTTACTTGCACTATATTTATCTGTTTATCTGTATTATTGTGTTGCACTGTTGGAGAAGCCTGTGACCTAAGATTTCCATAGACATAACTACTCTGTACCTATGTTCGTATTACAAATAAAGAACCTTGAATCTTGGACCTTGATACAAATGAATTTTGCTTTGTATGCAAAACAGTCTGTGGACAGGTTGGAACACTGCAAAGGGAGGGAGCGGCAGGTTAGAGGAATCCCATAAAAAGGCACATAGAGCAGCAGCGTTGATGATTGTTTTCGTTTCACAGGTTTGAGGTTTACGCAGTGTCCATATCTCTGAACACACATGTAGGGGGTTGTAACGCTCCGAACTGTATCCACAGTTAGCAGCTGCAACAGTAGCTCGGAGAAGAATCAGTGAAGCAATCGTTTCTTTTGTAGCATAAATGGAGTACAACTGCATTTTTATTATTCAACCCTGTTTTGTAAAATAACAGTAAATGATCATTGAATCTTTTAATGAGCAGAAAGCCTTTGGGCTGTAATTGGCGATAACCTTAAGGTCAGCTGACTTAGACATGGAAGATAAAAGAGCAGCTTCGTTGTGTTTTGAAAAATGTTGTATCACTCTTCATGGTGTGATTGCATTTGATTGACCTCTGTGGATATATCCCCCAGGTTATATGTATAGAAGGGGGCATGCAGTCATGTGCTTGTGTATCCTTTAAATATCTGGCCTTTGGTTGGCATCAATAGAGCTTGATTTGGAAATTGGTGACATAATGGTAAAGAGGAGAAAGAGAAAATACCTGTCGTCCAACACAGACATCCTTGCATTCCACCTCAACTCCACCAATTAATTCTAACTGTTCTTCAAACTGAAGAGAGGAAGCTGTGGGCTTCAAACCCCTATCACAACACACACAAATGCACACAAGAGGCCATGTCGGTCTACTGAGTATGTTTCTCATTTGAAAAATAACCCCAACACCAGCTCTATAATAAAAAGTAATTGGTTGAGGGGGTAGGTGTGTTGAGCTAGACAGCATGAACCAATGCATTGTATTTGTAATTGCTCAATGTGCAGCCAGAGAATAATGAGACTTTTCCGATATTAAACACCCTTGGCAGCCGAGGACAATAATAATAAGAGCAGAACAGTGGGCTATAATAGCAGCATGAAGACGATAACTGACTAACTGTTTTTCAGGGCAGAGAGTGGGAGGAGAGGGATACTCTGCAGACCAAAAAACACTTTTCTTTAACCCTTTCTCACTTGTTGATTACAGATTGGTTTAACACATTTAAGACACTGTGGCTGATTCCTCAGACGAGGTTGTGGCAACAGAGAGAAACACAAAGAGAGCACATTTAGAGTTTACAGATGAACGCATTTCACCATTTCAACAATAGAAAGATGTTAAGAGTTCATTAAAATACAGTGATGGTTGGTTATTAGTTCAAGTCTATATCGTATTTTTGGATTAACTTAAGAAAATGTTCAATTTAAATGGACTAGATATCATATTTATGTCTCCCAATGTATGCATCATTTTTCATAATACAGTTTAATATATATATGCATACATATATGGATAAATGTTATATTTATGAATCAGTAGAAGGCACTCAAACCTTATCATGGATCAGGCGCGTGACTCTTAAATTATTTATTTATTTAGTTTGAAGTCTGATGATAGTGCCAAGACTTTAACGAGAAAGGTCATACAACTGGGGTAGGCAGCTTATTGTTTGCATCATTGGGCAAAACCATTCAGGAATAACTTTAATCATAATGTAATTCAACTGCTAACACATGGTAGGCAGTTATTTGGAAAAGGCAAAAGGAAAACTATAGGTTACTAACGTAATCCCAGTTCTCAGAGTAACATGAAGTGAGATGTCTCACTAGGGGATGCGCCTCCCCGCGAATGCCTCAGAAGCATCAATCTCATTACGCCAATCCTGATTGGCTGGTGATCTTGACGACAACGTCAGGAAGTCCACCCACCCTTTAAGTAGCTTGCGTTACGATGCAGCGTCATTCAAAATTAGCACCTCTTCTCGCTTCGCCTCACCAAGAAGGGCTGTCTGGTGAGACATCTCACTTCATGTTACTCTGAGAACTGGGGTTACGTTAGTATCCGCACAGTGTCCGCACAAACCGGGGGCGTCAATAGCTTTCCGGGCATGTTCCAGCCCAAGGCAGGACGAGCAGACCTAGTGTGAGTCCGTGCTCGATATTTTATACCCGCACCCGCAAAGTCGAGCCTCAGAGCCAAGGTAAGGGTAAGGGGGTGAAAAGTTAGGACGATTCTAAGGGCCCGTGACTGACCAAAATGTTTAGAACATTAAGAAAAAAAATATAAGTAATCTTTCATCAATCCTCAATAATTAACATTTATAGAACGTTATATTGATAAAGTACTCACTAAACTTACGATTCATTTAACTTATTTTCTTCCAAAAGTTAATTATCCAAAGCCTCTGTACTAGAGATGTTAAGATTCACCGATTCGCATCGGTGCACCGGCATAAACGTTCAAGATGCGAGTGCACCGGTTGAAAGAGTGCACATCGGCTACAGTTTGGGTTGAACCGGGTTGAACTCGCGATGCATCGATTGCGTAGAGTCTTTGCATCGGTAAAAAACCGATTCATTCATATAAAATCCCCTCATCTTGTCAACGCTCAGCAGAGACGATCTTTGATATTTGCTTCGCCACTACGGAGAACGAGAGTCTCAGTTATCAACACACACGGAAGTTGAGGAGAAAGAGAAACACAGCGCACCGAAAAATACCTACAAATCAAACGTTTGGCAACACTTCGGATTGTTCAAGAAAGACGGTGTAATAGTCATTTATGCTATATAGTTGACCGCAGGTCATGGAGAGTAATAAGGTATCCGTAGCCCTTTGTATGAGGTATCTTTATTACTTAACAGGTCTACAGCCATGATACATAGATCCGTCCTAGATGCGGACTTGCATACACACAGTATCACTCCGCAGCCGCACCCCATCAGTAACGTCCTGATGGTATATGTGCGCGGCACTATTACTACAGACGGTCAACTTGAAAAATCACTCGCAAATTGTTAACGATGCCGAGCCGCTTTAAAGTACACAAGTAGTACGAGGAACTTAGCGACGCACATAAAGAGGCGACGTGGGGTCTGCGGCTGAAAAGAGAAACCTGAAAGTGAGACATATGAGTTAAATCACTCAGTGAGGTGTTCTGTCAGAGAGAGGTGTTTAGCTTACAGCAGCCTGTGACGGCCAATAATAATTTAAATGTCTTCCTTACTGTAAGCAGTTATGAAATACCTGTTTGTGAAAGGTTATTTGTTTTCTTTATTGTTCAGATAGAAACCACTGCTTTCTGCTCACTGGTGAG
>NW_011368757.1:14400-15938 GCF_000735185.1 Notothenia coriiceps | reverse complement strand
TGTCGCAAGTTCGGATCACTCAGTGATGATACTATATACCTAAATAATCTGTGGAACCTCAGCTTTAATCGGGTATCTTGTATGTGCAGCTACGATAAGTAATAAGGGTACTTTTATCTTGAGTTCTGTGCCAATGTCCGTTAGCATTTTTCGCTAAGGGTCATTTAGATGCTTCTTATGAGACTTGTGTTTTGTTTTGGTAAAAATAGTTTATATCGTCAGTTAGCTGAGATTATTTCCGTTAATCTGGTATAAAACATTAATAGGTTCTTAAATATTAAGATCCCCGGAGACACAGTGTCCTGAAAAAAAAAAACAGGGTCCCCCTTGGGGCTTAACAGGTTAAATTATTTATTGGAGCTCACAATGTTTTGAACAGACATCCCCAGTCAACTCGTTTTTCTTTTTGTAGTCCCCGCTGTTCGCGTCCGGAAATCTCCATCGTAACCACAACCACACACACTGGTACTGAATGTGCATCAAAGTCTTCCTACCGAGCCAAATATACCATAAGATGTATGTAAACGACAGAAGAAGCGATCGAAAATCACCCCAGTTGATCGGGAAACCAGTTGATCGGGAAACCAGTTAACGAGGGAACCAGTTAATCCGGAACACCGGTGTCTGAACTCTCACTCACTGCTAGCTATGTAGCTAACTGTTAGGCTACTAGCTTGCATTGTTATGGATCTAAAGGTAGCAAAAGCTAACTTTCATAGCACAGCTTTACTTCTCACTTAACACAATAAAGAAACAGACCATATAGTACAGCAAAAACAACACAAATGATCAATACTTACATATATTTTCACTTGTATTTTATAATAATTGAAATGCTGGTTCTTCTACTGCGGGTGTTCTATCCATAATCCACGCTCAGCTACCGCACCGCAGCTGCCTGCACTGTACAATCGCTGGAGGACTGGGCTGTCACTCAAAAACTGAGTAGCCAATGGGGACGCACCCCTGAAAGTCCCGCCCACCTGGGAGGTTTGTGTCAGAATCTCAAACAAAAAAGTGAAGGAGCGCAAATGAGAGTGCTGCAGCGAGAGCAAAAGTCTGATCATTGAGAAAGAATAAACAAGAACTGCAAACAAAAACCTATGTTAAAACAAAGAAAAAATACTTATAGTTTACATGATTACACAAATGATTTGTTTGCAACTTATAGTTTTATTTTTGAAATTTTTCTTTTAAACTCATGGTTTGGCTTTATTCTGAGAAAGTGTTGTTTTATCTTTATGATACAAAACTAGTCCCATAGTAGTTCTGACGGAGAGCACCAGAACGTCGCTCTGCCACTTCAGAAATGGCAGTAGCCTACCCATAAGGAGCCTTATACATGCCGCAGTTTTTGCTTGGCTGTGTCTTAGTTGTAAGCCCAGTGCCGATCTGTTCATCTGTCATACTGATCATACAGTCAATAACTTTGTTGTTATTAGCATCTGGTTAGCTAGCTATGCTAACGAATATAAGAAGCTTTTTCTACAACCAGCGAGGTAAAGGCACATCTTTACATGATCATTATATAGTTGTAA
>NW_011368757.1:0-10669 GCF_000735185.1 Notothenia coriiceps | reverse complement strand
GTTATCAAATTACCATGTGGGTGTTCCCAAATGAAATAAATTCGTTTAATCTTAATGTCGCACTGTCTGCACACACACACACACACACACACACACACACACACACACACACACACACACACACACACACACACACACACACACACACACACACACACACATACATATCATGCGCCCTGGTACATACACTATTCCGTTGTATTGACTTTGATGCAATATTTCTTTGTGCACAGACACAGTTAAGAAAACAATGAGACAGTGTCATATAGGAGCACCTTAGACAGGATAAATGCTGGCAGTGACCCTGCTGAAGGGCAGCCAGGGCAGGAGGCTTAACATGTTGATATAAAATGTTTGTGTTGTACTCCTGTTTTCACTTTAGAGCCCTTTTGAACGTTTTCTCAAAAAAATAATATCCGGTGCGATCGTATTTACCTAGGAATCATTGAATGTATGCAAATGACATCATTTTCAAGCCTATTAACTGATGTGTTTCTTTTACGTCCAAACACAGGAGTGCATTTGCTAGCTACAGTTACAGCTCTGGAAAAAATTAAGAAAACTATTCTTAAATCTCAATCTCTACATGTATGGCAGCCATTCAATTCCGGTATCTGTTGAATTCCAACACAAAGAAATGTTGTCAGTAGTTTGTAGAATAAATGTCATTTTATTCAAACACATACCTACAAATAGTAAAACCAGAGAAAATGATAGTTTTGCATTGGTCCTTAAATTGTTTTCCAGAGCTGTATCACCTGTATTGTGCAGCACACCTTTATTGACGTTTTGTATGTTTCTCCATTCTATCATTCAGATTTTACCGCATTCTGGAGAGAGGGCAGTATGAGATTTAAGCATCAGCTCTGAGCCTCACTCTGCCCTTTCAACAATGTGCTATAGCTTAGCAACAATTAATGTAAAGAATGTTTGTTTTGTGACCCCTTTTAGACATTAAACGATTCTCAAATTCCTTCGTCCATTCACCATCTTAAAATAATTAAGAAACACTCCTGTTTTCTTTTGATTCCTCAGCGTTGTTCTGCCTGCTTCCAGCTCCAACACTCTGCACATTTGCACCATCATTAACGTGTTTGAGTTTTATATTAATGCATTCTTTGGCAAGGGAAATGGCAAAAAAAGGGTAATAATGATACGATAAATTGTGTGTCATTTCAATAGCTCTTTTAACGGTTAAACCAGCTGTTATCAACAAACATAATGACAAGGGAAGGTAATAATAGAAGCTAAATCACATTTTTGTAGAGGAAAAGGCTTCACATAACATGATTTCATGGAACTAAGTTAATTTAGCTTATACAACTCCAAGGCTTTCAATACAAACACATTTTAAGACATTCTGAGCACCAGCAGATGTATACTAATATCCAAACAACACATTTACATCGCCAAACACTCTACCATTAATTATTTTGACGGTTGTTCACTGTTATTGGGAATATTCGCCATCTGGTAATTTGTGTTTGTTGAGGTGAATGGCCAAAGGGCTATGGTGTGTTAAAGTCGATTAATCTCGCTATAAAAGCAGATCCAAGACGTTCCAGTGTTAGTGCATAAATATTTAATTGCATCAAACGTGGTGAGGGGCGAAGATGAAAAGTTATTTTCTGCTGGAAGTGCAGAGTTTTGATTGAACTAAAATGTGATTTGAATGCAGTCTGCTGTAGACTGGCCTTCACTAGTTTATCACGAACTGCATCAGCAATGTTTTACCATCAATTCTTTAAAGCCTGTGAGAGTGGGTACGGGAGCGAGTGAAAATAAAAGTGAAAAATAAATGGATGTCAAACACGGAAATGCTGTGACTGTGAAATACAATGAACAGGAGGAAACAGGAGGCTGAAGGGTGCAAAAGTTATCTGAGTGCATGTGCATCTAAGAACCTGAAGTGTTTTCATCTGGTCTTTGTAAAACGGACATGTCTCGAATGCCTGTAGAAGCTGTATCCTTTATAAAGCAGGTGACTCTAACTCCCGGCAACTGCTGACACCTTTTACAGGATTAACACAGGAAAAAACATTTTCATTTCCTATTCTCCTGCGGTAAATGTTAAAGACTGAGGCAAAACCCGTCAGCAGTAACACGAGGGAAACTTTGTTCCTGCTGGACAGTGAGATCTAGTGAAATCAGGCATTCAGGTACAACACAGCATGACTGGCTGAGTTTCTTGAAAAATATGGACGATATTATGACAAAGTTGTTGAAGGAAATAGTTTCCTTAGGTGCAGGTGTCATGAACATGGACAGTCAGGTTAGGACCAGTGTTAAGATAAGTATTTGTTGGATACTTTATTTTCCAAAACAGCATTGAATAACAAAAAAGGTAACTATCAAATCTCTAGCCGAGATGTGAAAAATAGAGAACAAAAAATGAAAGCGCTCACGTAGTGAGGAATCACACTTTTCAAAAGCACCAGGAGCATAGACCTGACCATAGCAAGAGACAATAGCACACAGACCTGAACATGACAAGAGACGAAAACAGACTGAACACTGGGAGACAGGGAGACAGGGGAATTTAAACATAGGGTAACAAGACACAGGTGGGATCAATCAGGGGCGGGACTGATGCTGATTAGCACAGGAGACACAGAAGGGGTGACAGGTGAAAAGGTGAAAACAATCAGGAAATTAGACACACCAGGGAAAACTAACAACAGACAGGAAAACACAGGGAAAAAAAGACCAGACAATATACAGGGAGGAAAACATGACAAGGAGAACAGAAGAACACCCACTAGCAGACACACAAACTTAAAACCGTGACAACCAGAGGCAACACCCCATATATTATGTAAAAGTGGACTGTGGGTACACTTCAACAAGACCTATGTAAGCCTCCAGCAAAACTATTTATCAAAATTCCCGTTTACAAACCCTTCACACAACCCGTGCAGTATAATCCAAGTCTCATTTTACTGGTTGTTAAATGCTCAGTACTTCCCAAACACATGTTTTCACTAACCCAATGGAGGCATGTGAGAAGAAACAAGTTCCCATTCAGAATTCAATCGATTGATATTGTAATTTTGAGGCCTATTAAGGTTAGGTAAGACTTATTAAGGGGGACACTTTATTCACATGTTTAGGTTCATATTAGTATGTTGTGCCTCTCCTGGTACATGTCTCCATGCTTTAATGTTCAAAAAGCTCTTTTTTTTCTCATACTGCCTGTGCTGCAGCACCTCTTTTCACCCTCTGTCTGAAACCAGAGCCCAGTCTGCTCTGATTGCTTAGCTGGCCGGCTCAGTTGTGATTGGTCAACCATTTATGGAAGTCAACAAAGTAGGAAACACAGGGATTTTAGCCTTTGCAGGCCATTTACATGCACTAAAACCCATATAACACACTACAGGGGAGAGAAAAAGCAATAACAAAACAAACAAATTACAGAAATTCCCTCTGACTTGGGTTTGATCTCTGGTTCATAAGTCTCTCCTGCAGAGCCAAGAGCCAGGTTAGCATCATGCTTTTATTATCTGACTGAACACCTCACCACCGCACTGCCACAGGGAAATTCTAATTTCAATATTTGTATATGTGTAGCAGGAAGGGGCTACAACTTATATTTCATTACAAGCAGGTGTTGTAAAATGCTAAATAAATGAACCCTTTAACCCAGTAACATTAGGAACATGGTTCAAATAGATGTGACAAAAGACACAGTCCTTGTTCTTTACAAAGATATATTTCAAAGTTCATCTGAAGCTAGTATGTGCCTCCAGCAGACCGGGATGATCAAATCTTCCAAACGTATTGGTTTAAAAATGTTCTCTTTCTGTATTTCTACAGACAGCGTTTCCTTGTTGAGCTGCACTGGAGCTGTAGTAACACAAAGAAGGCATTTTGTACTAAAAAGACACAACTGAGAGAAAATTCAGTTCAGTGTCTAATCGTATGATAGATATTGATCGACTTTGTACACTATCACTTTAGGATCACTTCATATCTGATCTGAAATGGAAGAATGACGACAGAGGATGTTAACCTTATTTTAATGTTTGTATGGGTATTTTGTGTTTTATGACAGAATTATGCGGGAAATTGTGTTGTATCATGTCCTCGAAACAGGAGAAATATATAAAAACATGTTGACCTCATTGGCTGTTACTACAGAATTAAGCAAAACTGGCTGAATAAATACCTATCCAAAAAGAAAAAGATGCTAGATTCCAATTAGCTTTGTTGTTATCAAAGCTCTCGGTGAGACAGACTGGGATCATGTGACAGAGGCAGACAGACTGGTTGCTTGAGAACTCTGCGTGGGAGGCTCTTATTGGGAAAGAAACGGAGCACTGTTGTTCTGACATATGAGAGAGTGAAAAGAAAAACACACATGATGCATGGTTCATCATTGTCTAACATGTGTTGCTATTAGCTGTCAGGATCCATCCAGTGAAGGAAGCGAGGGGAAGGCAGGTACTGTTCTTAAATCAGTCAAAGTGGAAGAGGCGTCTGAGGAGAAAAGCTGTTCAAACCTCCATCTGTCTTTCTCTCCAGCTGTGACTTCACCCATTCTGAGGCTTTTTAATGCCTTTCCAGTCTCTCCTCTTTGATTTAGGAAAACAAACAGAAGCTGCCATAGATTGAAGCCAAACTGTTTAAACAGAATGTGCCAGAAGAAATGCTAAAGAAGTGGAGAGGTTTTCAGGGACAAGGAAAAGGGATGTGAGGGAAATAAAAGGAATACATTTTCATCAATATTATTTATAGATAACATTTATAATTGTAGGCTCAAATCAGACCTTTTTTAAATTGATCATGACGTTGAACACATTTTGCATTTTGTCACAAAACGATCCCTATAAAAAAAGAATACAAATTGTTCATCCTTTATTCTCATGAATGACTCATAGTGTTTTTTTCTGATATGTTGCTGAGGCTATACACGCATTTGAAAGGAGACCAGGCAACGGACATTTATTTAAATGCAAATCTTAAAGATCCTTACTTTTTTGATAAATCACTAAAACCCAGCATTCTAGACACGTATCTTTGAGTGAATGACACATAGGCTCAATTGGACATCATACTTACTTTGAATTCAGGATCTGGCAGGGCAAATTCAGTTGATTTGTGCTGATGATGAATGATTCAGACATTTGCATTTTCACATACAACTCCACCGGTAAACGTCAGCATTTTCATGGTTGCAGTGCATGTGGGAAATTGACTTGTGCTTGCATTAGTCTTTAAAGGGTTGTTACAACGCGTTCTAAAGCGAGGAAAGAATAAGTCTGCAACTAACACAAGCTTCATTTAGATTTTGGAGTTTTGTTCAACAACAGGAAATACGTCAGAAGACACCTTTAAGCCCTGGCTAAATTAAAATTCTAAACGTCATCAGGCCGAACATGAGTTCCTATTTATCTTAGTGCTGCTGATGTGAGTCATGCTAGTTTGTTTGTAGCCTGTCATAAGCGTTTTAATTTCTTGTGATTTCATCTACGCTTAAAAATGAGGAAGGTGCTGTTGTTCACTTGTGAAGATTATCGTGCTTTATAACATTTGTTTTGCCAGATTCAAAAATGTTCTCTATTCTAACTTCCGGGGTAAAAAAACATGTCCAACTATAATGGCCTTTATCTTCTGAGTTTATTTGCAGCTTTTATTAAAAAAAAATTCACTACTGCTGTGTTATTTGTATGCAATATACAACATAGACACAACCAAAATGGAAAACAGAATAATATGACCCTACTGTAGGTGTGTTTCTGTGTGAGTCAATGTATATTTATTCGATTCCAACTTGAATCCTGCTTGTGTTTATTATGTTAATATATTTCCATTGTCCACATACTGGAGAATATGCTTGCATGTCAGAAATACAATATCTCCTTCCCATCTGGTTCTTTCCAACCAGCCATGCCATGGTCCTACAATGGAGCACAATGATAATGATGTCATTATGATAATCGAGGCTGTCCCTAGACTTTCAGCTGCATAGGACATATTCAGTTCTGCATACGCATCCGTCCAGCTCTATAACCTCATTAATTCTATCGTGCTGAAGCTTTCAATAGAGATTTCAATGGAAACAGTGCCCTCTACTGGAACAAATCTGTGTCCTCCTAACAGCAGTGTCAAATCATAGTCCGACTTTGACACAGGGAAATGTTTTGGGTGTTAAGGGAAGATGCATAATGTTGGTGAAGAGCTTTGTTGGCACCTCACATAACGGAAACTGGATCTCACGTTGCCACAATAGAGTACAACAAATTCCGGTTTAGGGGGCATGATCTGTATATATAAATGAATGAGGTGCCGTGACGTCAACCATAGGTTTCTGCAGTGCCTTTCCAAAGCCCGAAGTAGGCAGCGCCGATCATATATTAGTAGGGACGTCAACGTCTAACTCCCTTCCCACCTGCTCCCACTTTATATAATGGGCAGGGGCGAAGCAGGGGCTGAAACATGCCCACTTGAAGCCAACCAGCTAGCAAGGCTAAGATGTTTAAGAAGTTAGAAGAGGATGCTCAAATAATTATACATTATAATATACTGTAAAAACAGTCCACGATCTCAGTGGTGTTACTTTTCTTTTTTCAGAAATCTCTTTTTTTGTTTATGGTCTTAAGTTAAAAATAAATAAACACAATGTCAACTTGAAGTTGTTAAAGGTAGGGTAGGTAATACACTTTTGTTATATTCCATGGAATGCTCTTAACATCCCGATAGCAATGAATGCATTGAATGCTTTGACAATAAATACATAAACAATTTTCATCTGTGGAAGCCGTAGTACTGTAAAAAGCACGACCAATCATCTGAGCCGGCCCGGCTAAAATAACTGGATGGCCTACCTGCCTGTCAGCCTTCCATCTGTGCACAAACTTATCTCGTGCCCTCATTGGTCATGTGCGCGTTTGTGTGTGTTGGAGGAGGGGCTCTGTAAGGAAGTCTGAAGGAAGGGGCAAATTTTTGTCAGTTGTGTACTTTCAAATTCTAGCANTAAACGGGGCAAGGAAGTCTGAAGGAATGTCTCGGGGGAGGAGTTGTGTGGTTTCGCGCGTGTACTGCGGTTGTCAGTTGTGTACTTTCAAATTCTAGCACACTCGAGCTGGTTTCTCCATTCTTACCTACCCTACCTTTAACATCCCTATGACACCTCTATGTTTTTTTGCGCAGTTTACAGGTGAATATTTGCACGGAATGAGTCTTGGCCACAAAAAAAGGAAACTAAGAAAAGCTCAAAATCGTGAAAGTGTCTTAAATAAATAAAAAAACGCTTTTTTGGTACAAGATATCTTGGCCTTTCTAAGGTTGCATTGTTCTGTTGTCTGAAGAATATTGATATTTATTTTCTCTTGTCTTTATTTGCATATTTTGATATTGAGGTAATCCAAAAGTCACATTAAATAACCAGGTTATGTAACTTTTTTCTTTTAATATTAATAACGTAATACTGATCAGTAATTGTCACAAAATAAATGTCTTTGGTAACCCGGCCCACCCTGCTCGCCCACGTTTATAAATTGCAGTTTGCTCTGCTGTCCCTCCGCTCTTCACACATGGTTTTCCACTAACTTGAACATTATGAGCTACCCTAAAAAAAACAGCTGAAGGCTAAATCTAATTGCATGAGGAAATGCAATAAAACTGAAACCCAGGTAGGGGAGCAGTATTGTGCAGTGTTGAATGACCAGTCTGTATCACTCTTTGTTTCCACCTCCCTCAGTCCAACAGCAGCTACACTGAAATTAAATGTAATCAAACTTCTCCTTTGGCACAGCAGAACAAAGAGTGTATAAATGCTCTTCAAACTTTTATTACACAAGCGGCAACACAACAACACCCACTTACATTTTCCAATTTCCACCAATTATGGCCATGCCTCCATTAAAGCACCTTGTTTTGCCTCCAAAAGGTATAACGCACCCGGAGAAAACTGCCATCCTATTAAGATAATTGCTCCCACCTCCTGAGTGTACAGATTGCTAATAGCAGACATAAAAGCTGAGCTGTTGTTCTTTGTTGGCCCTTATTTTCAACCCCTTTATTTTAGAATGCAAAGGGAGGATGTGTGTGAGAGCGGATGGAGGCCCTTTGTTAATGTCCCTTGTCTCTCAATGTAGCAAGGCCAAAAAGCTGATTGTTAATTATTCACATAGATAAAGCCCATTGAGTACTACTCACTAGCACTCCTGTCAGTTCCCAATGTCCCCGTGTCCTCCTTGGAAACTCTAACCTTCAATTTTCAAGACTGTATCTTGCATGGTTGCAACCATATAACAATAACAAAATGTTTTTACAGACAAATAAACATCTGGAAAAACCACTTCTGTGGTAGTTCCCGCAACATAATTAGTCTCCAGGAGCACATTCTGCCATAATGACATATTATTATATAACCCTAACCCTAACTCAAGGTGAAAATAATGCCAGCGTTGCTGAAGCTGCTGGTAATAAATATCACACACACAGTTGCGGTACTTGAGTTATTTATATCATGCATAAATATATATGGACTTGCCCATACCCTCAGGTTCACCTCATATAGAACAACAGCAGGTAGGAAATCAATACGTTCACAAATAAAATGCAGTCACAGAAGCACATGTTTTGTAACCCTGCTGGAAACAAAGGATCAACCAGTAAAACTGAAGGTGAAGTCCGTCCTGTTGTGCCTCATATAACAGACATTAACGTTCCCATTGAATTTTCCAGTCAAATTTCACAATGAAAGTAATTAGGGAACTCACATTTATACAGCCAGGCTTTTTATTTTTCCCAATAAGCCTGTGGCTACAGTTTGTCTACATCAGCATTTATAGAGAGGCTATGTGGGGATTTTGCTGTAACAAATTTTGTTAAAAGGGGTGAATCTGTCATCTGCAAAGGAATAAGGCTCAAATTGGGCAAAGAAATGTGTGTAACTATTCATCTGGCATAAACCTTGTTCATATAAACTTAGCATGTATTTACGCTAACATTTGCTAATTAGCAATGAGGAAATGTGCAAGCGATTTCAAGTTAACCGTCATTGGATAGATAGTGAACAAAAGAAAGTGCTGCAGTTTTCTTTTTGCAGAAGTCGTTTTAAAACTATATGAAATATACTAATAGCGAGCCGTGCATTTCACACCTAGGCCTTCAGTCGTTTTCTGAGCCACCGCTCGTAGTTAGTGAATTGGAAGTGGCGGACAAACCCTTTCACTGGCTGTGACAGGTCTGCTGGCATCACCAAATCAATTTCTCCTCCTCTGTCATCCATTGAGGGTTGAAAAAACAGCTTTAAAATCTTTAAACGCAAATTGTTTACTGTTGGGAAATACTGAAGGTTCTCTTTCAATATCAGAGGAGCACATGATAACAAAGGTATCCCAACTGTGTACATGACAGGATGTATGATTACCTAGAAGAGCATCAGGACTTTTTTAGGCATATGATAGCTATGTGATTAACATGATGATTCAGCCTCTATGGAGATAGGCATATGACAAGCATGATCATTTCTGACGTCGAGCTAATCTGAACTAAACATTGAATACTGCAGGAACAGTATTCAACAATTCAAGAACAGAAAAGAAGCAGGATGGTTTTATTCCTAGGATTTTTGCTGCACATTTCCTATTTTTCGCAACGCAAAGTCATTGTAATCATCCTCGAGGGACAATGATCCCAGAACCCAACATACAATACATCACACTGTTTCGACCAGCTCAAAAGCCGCAACACGAGGAGCAAAACTCAAGTTGATAAACCAAGGAATTTATTCTTGAACAAAGAAAATGCAAAAACTTGGGCACATAAACACAGGGCCATGTATCATGGTCTGGATGGGGAAGAGGAAGTGGGTAGAGTAAGGACCTCATCCTTGTCAACGCTGTGAACTTGAGGTGGGACCGTGGGACTGAAACTTTCTGTGTTTCATGCTGAGCACGACGGTTTCTCGCAGCAAAAACAAATCCTCTCAGATTGCCATCTACTATAATTAGATTGCTTTGTAGGAGAAATTGAAGCACCAGAGACTTTGCTACTGGCTTTCACACGAGAAGGCCAAAGGCAAAACTGGCTCTGAGATTTGTCACTGAAAACCGCTTTGTGATCCCAGACATACTTATCAGCTAGCACAGCTGCCTCCTCCACCTTAGAAACTCTATGCACACGAAACCATTTCAGGGACGCAATTTCTGAACCGTTCCAAAAGTATTAACTCTTGAAGTTGTTCTTTGGTCTCACCTTTCAGAGAAGAACACCACCTATTAAACAAGATTTCCTTTTCCCTGGAAAGCTCAACAAAAGTCTGTTTCTCATATTTGCGACAGCTTCTGAACCGCTGCCTTTAGGCCTCAGGGACCAACTCATAGGCACGCAAGATGGCTGCCTTAATAACTTCATAGTCAGAACACTGAGCAAGTGTCAAGTGGCCCCTTGCACTTTCCCTGTCAGTACACACTGCAACAATAACATGGAGACGTCTTTAGCCCATGCCCAAAGTAGTGGCTACATGCTCCAAAGAAATTCAGAAAAATTAGGAACTAAGTTAATATTCCTACTAGGGCTTGTTAAATATGTTCTTTATTCTCGCGTCCAGGAGAGAAGCTTTAAAATGAGACTAAATGGAGTCTCTGAAAAGATTCAAATGGGATACTTTAATTAAAAAAGGCGCGGTAGTGTTACAGACAGAATATTGTTCCGGCAGAAA
>NW_011368756.1:0-259 GCF_000735185.1 Notothenia coriiceps | reverse complement strand
GTTTAAGGGTCAACTACCGGCCCGTCCACACGGCGGCGTGCGTTGACGCTTCACCATTCACTTTGAATGGGGTGACGTCACTTTTTGCCGAACTGCATTTTGGGAAGCGACGCGACGCGTTGCTGGCGTTGCTTGCTTCAAAAGTTGAGCAATGTTCAACTTTTGGCGCCTCGCAGAAGCGTCAGCCAATGAAATCCCGTTTATTCAAATCTGCTAGTACAAGCGCTAGCCAATCAAACCACGTGTATGCTGGGAGAGA
>NW_011368755.1:13438-34823 GCF_000735185.1 Notothenia coriiceps | reverse complement strand
AAGCAACCCAACGGAAGTTTCATGTAAGTTTAGTTCTTTCACTCGTAGCTCGGGCTGCGGGGGTGCTAGAGACGGGAGTACGTTGATACGACCTTCCTAGCCGGAGATAGGGCCGCATTTTACAATAAACTTCCGTTGGGTCGCTTAAAAACAAATATCGCAATTCGCAATATTTGACAGAAAAATCGCAATTAGATTTTTTTCCAAAATCATGCAGCTCTATTTTGTTCATGCCCAAGAAGGAATCAAAACTATAGAAACATTGGTGAATTTTCAACTCAAATTGCAGGGTGTTTCCTAACTGTGAGACCCATTGTAACCATTCTCATATCAGTAGGTTATATGAAGCTTAAGAAAGTGGCCAGTTAACTTAGCACAAAGATTGGAAATAGACACAAACAGCTAGCCTGGCTCTGTCCAAATGTTACACAATCCATTTAATTAGCACCACTTAAACTTGGTACAGGCCAAGAAATAGCCATGCTGTAAAATCCAACTCTGTAAGAAACCAAATAGCATCTGCTAGTAGCATATCAGTTTGAAGTGACACCTGCTGACATTAAGTAGTGTCCATCAGCAGAACTGGAGTGGCAAGACGTTAAATCAGTCGTACCTACTGCAGATTATATATATTCTATAAGGAAAAAGTACTAACAGACACACAATAAATGTTAGCACATCATTGATAACGGTACTAACTAAAAAAATATTATAGTTGATTCTATCAATACGGCCCGGCTCTGCTCTCTACCAGCCCAGCAGGGTGCTTCAGACAGGAATGAGGTCTTTTGCTGAGCTTCCATGAACAGCCATGCGATGTGGCAGCTCGTGGAGCCCGAGACACCCTGCAGCAGCTGACAGGTCATTCAGAGCCACGACAGTTGCATGCTTACTGCTGCTGCACCACCCATAAAAAAAAACAGGTGATTTATTTGGACCATGTGTCTGTCCTGTTGGTGAGCTCCCTCTGACCACGCAAGTATGCCAGCGACACCTTTGCTGTGCCCATAATAGAAAGCCGGCCAATTTGACTGGTAATGCACAAGATTTCGAAAAGCTTTTTCGAAAGCTCAGCATTGTGTTACGTTACTCATCCCTAAACCGTCAGGGGTCACAGCAGTAGCACATGTCTCATCACATGATTTTGTTTTGCACCCACAGCTGACGGAAAGCAATTGTTGTGGTCACTTATATTAAAATAAACCAACACAAACATAATTTAAATGTATTTATATTAATACTGTCAAGGTTATTTGGTACTCAACCCCCAATGTTTCTTTAATTAAAATATTAAATGAACAAGTCTTGTTAGGGCAATGCTACACATAAGGTTGAGCCTCTTCTTGTTTGGAGTAATAAAATAAAACTCATTAGCCCTGGGCTGTTTTGGCTGTCAAGCTTTATTCGGGATAAAAGGAAAGTCAGAGATCACATGGGCAAACGTAATGCTTCAGAGAAAAGAGGAAAATCAGTCAACTGAAACAGCTGTTTGCTTGCAATACCCTCAGAAAAATCATGAGTTGCTTTTCTTTCAGGAAACAAGCGGCCTTATAAGCCGATTAAACGAGACACAGAATGCCTCCAATGACTTGGTAATATCTTTGACAGCTGTCAACATGAGGGCTCACTCTTTTAGCTCCATCTATTTTCTCCTCTACTACAAAAAGAGGCAGAATATTATTTGACACGTTGAAGTAGTTTTCAAAAAGATTGGCATAAAAATATCTTCGGCACAGGCTTTGAGTTGCAACTTCAAAACTGGTCACAGAAGACAGCAGCAGGATTTACATAACTTTGCTGTAGGACCCCTAAGGAAAAACCAGTCAGACTCGTGGCCCAGGTTTGAAAAAACAAATGACAACTCTGGACGGATGTCGCTTGAGGCTAAAAAGCAGAAGCAGGAGGCTGTGTGTTATTCGATTTCCATACCAAGTGGTCGACCCTAATCAGCACATTGTGGTTCTGATGAGAAGTCATTATGATATTTCCTCCTGGCATTAACTCCAATTCAGCTCAATATGGCCTGATTTCACTGTTGCATTCTCCATGATGAAGACAGACATGTTCAATCAGCCTCTGAATGGGCCTCATGTTAACAGACGGCCAGCATCTGATGACAAGGCCCGCCCCATTAGCTCCATACTCACAACAAGCATCCCTGGCGGATACGGATGACGTTGCTAAAGCGAAGCTTCTGTGAACAAACAGTCACATCCAACTAAATAAACAATGCTCACACCTCTGTTTGTGTCAGGTGGAGCTTGAATTAAAATCTTCAGGTGGAGCTCAAACGAACAGGCAGAAGCTTTACTAATGCATCACAAATGAAGAGACACTAAATGCTGCAATTACACTTGATTACCTTGACAGAGTGTGCTTACTGCCCTGACTTAGTTTGGCATCCATTAGCCTAACCCGTGATAAGCAATAGAGCAATTTTAATAAAAAACTCCCCATCTAACATGTAATTTTGTGCTTTTAGGTAATGTTTACAAATACCATATCATTGTATGTGGCTGTGTCCAAAATAACTCCTTTGCTTATTGATTCCTATTAAGGCTGCACGATATATCGTGTCGTGACGATAATCGCGATATTCACATCGCAGGACGTGCAATTTTTATTGTAATTTTTTTAGGACTTTATTTATATTAAGTAGGCAAATTAACTCAAACACGTCATGTTACAATAATTTTGCTGCTTGCTACTAAAGGAAAACTTGCGCGGCTCTCATGTCAGGGGTACTTGAGTGAGTGACATGCAGAATGCACCCCAAACCACCAATCACAATCAAATCTCTAAAGCAAACGGACCCGGTGATTAAAGGTAAAAACACTGAATAAAGTAGTTTCATGTGTTTCTCCAGGGCAGTTCGGCGCTGCTAACCGAGCTAGCTCTGCTTGTTGCTCTGATAACTTAAGATCCAGACGTCCGTGACTAAAATCCTTCATCCGGTTATATATAGTTAAAAAAATACCAATTAAAGTTCAAAACAAAGGATGGTTTGCGGGGGGAAAAAAACTGTATTTTCTTCAATTCCTGTAGGTTTTCATATCGCAGGGGGAAAAAATAATAATAATCGCAATGTCCGTTTTTTCCGATATCGTGCAGCCCTAACCCCCAGTTTCCACCGGGTCCGTCTGCGCCGCGGCGGTCATTAGAATCGCGGCCACTCAAGTCAATGGGTGCTATTCCACCACACGCGCCGCGTCCAGAAGCGGCTCGGCGCAGCGCTTCTCTAAAATTAGGATGAATCCTATTTTTGCCGTGGCGCAGCCGTAAGGTCGGGCAGGCAGCCCCCCCTCGCAGGAAGTGGAAAGGTGAGCATCCGGGCCAGGCCCATCCCCCACATATACTAATTTAGCAAAACCCCCTCCTTCATCATAACACCTCCACTACGATACGCACAATGGACCACGAGGTTTTCATCATGGAAGTGGAAAAACACAATATTTTATATGATGTAACTAACCAATGCTTACTACAAGGACAACATCAGAAAGGACAAGGCCTGGTTTTTAGTCGCTGCAGTTTGTGGAGTGGAAGGTAACAACTACATATTAATGTTTTTAAAGTTAATTAATACCCGAATTAAACCCGAATCAATAACAAAACTGCGAGCCTGCACGCACGACGCTACGCTTCTGGGATGCGTCCGGTGGGTTATGGCGCTAGACCAAAACCGCGGCGCAGCCGTGACGCAGCGCAGACGGACCCAGTGGAAACTGGGGGTAATTCCTATGTTAAAAAAATATAACAGTTTGTAATATAGTGAGCCAGTAAAGTATGTTTAATCAAATTTTTAACACTTTTGTATCGCAACCATAATAGAAAAAGTGCATTGTTCTGAGTATAAGCTGAAAGTAGCGTTAATAATATGCTTGATTGCATTGCCTGTATTTTTAAAAAGGGCAATATATAATCCATACATGTCAAACTAATAAAATAGCAGACAAATACTTCGTATGATAAATAAAAACTCATTTCTGACAGAAGCTTTCTGCCCCACAAAGCCATCAATCCAAACGAGAGGTTCTCTTGTTGTCACATCACATGCCTTCGATCCAATCCGAATTCGATTACTGCTACTCTGGACTTGTCCTCTCAACAAGTGCTTTTTCTTTTCAATTCATGTGGACTACAGACACGCTTCTGAATTCAAGGTCAGAAGCATGCTGACCCGAACAGTGCATAATATGAAAAAATTTGTGCTAATTTATATCTATCTATTTAATAGTACCATACACTATTTTGCTGATTTGATATGCCTCTGGTACAGGCTTTGTTTATAACTCAACAGACGCACAGTACTGACAATTTCATGGACATGGTGGGATTATCTGGTGCTATGCAACCCTGTCCCACACTATCTTTTGTTTGCAAAGCATGCACAGTAATTTGCTCAACCTTCGATCTCACAGCCCTACATAGGGGACGTGATTATGAGCGCTCCAAGGCTGTGTACACGTAGCTCCAGGACAGCCAGTCGTGTAATTATTGCAGCGCCAAGCAGGCAGCAGGAGCACAGAAACAGGTGACAGGCCGGATCACAGCCCTCCCACACTTGGCCTTCAACATCTGGCTGCATGGCACTCTCAAACCGCCGCCGCCACCACCCTCAGAGAGCAGAACAGCTGGCCGGGGCAGCCCCCAGACTCTGTGCCAAGATCCTACACTTTGCACAGATCAACAGCGTCCCGACCACAACAAAAGGGGATCACTGTGACGCTTAGCTTACTGACATAGCACTATGGCCGTGTTGGCTGCCAAAGGATCACACTTAAGCCCAAATAGTCTCTCTCACTGTCAACAATGAACAACATAAATCAATCAAATACAGCTGGGACAGGATCTAATCAGCACCTTACCATCTCCATGTCCGATCGATGAGATACTGTTCAAAGAATATCCTTAGTCCCAAATGGGAAATAGTATACACAATCTAACCTGTCATAGATATAAACACCCTATTATTTCCACAAGCTTTCCTCAATTTGGCCTATGAAGGCAAGTTATGGCCTCGAAAAACTTTTTTTCTTGAGAAATTATTCAACCAATTATTTTCTCAATTTCCATCAGCCTAAGGTCATATTTTAAAATGGCTTGCTTTGTCCAACTAAAATACATTAACCTTAAAAAGACATAGAATCTATTATCCCATTAGAAAAAGAAAAGCATTAACCCATCACATTTTATGAGATGGAACCAGGTACTGTTAGTATTTATAAATGGAAAAATGACAAAACCCATGTCCATTATTGTTGTCTTGAGGGAATGTATTCAGCTATAAATCACAGTAGAACAAAATGTGGAACAAAAGATCAAAAATACAAATCAAGAACTGGCCTTGCAGCCAACCACACTGACATTCGTTAATGATAAGAATGCAAAAAAACAGTCTGAAGACATACTGTTACAAAATAACAGTTGGGTCATGACATTTACAGAAGTGAAAGACACAAAGCAAGACAAGAGTCGGATTATTTTATTGCTAAATAAATATAGCACTCTTTAAAAGTGTTACGTATTTAAATTTTAGACAGTCAAAAAGACTGTTTTAAATTTAAAGAAGGATTGGGGTTTTTGTCAAACAGGATTAGCTGGCGTCATTTAGAGAAGGTGTTATATTTCAGAAGAAGAAGTACTCAGATCCTTTACAAATTAAAGTTAAAGTACAAATACTATGTTCTTAACGCCCTTAAGAAGTGCCGATACAATATCAGAATCAGGTTTATTGCCAAGAAGGTTTACACATACATGAATGTGCCTTGGTGTATAAATAAACAGTTATCTAAAACAAATCAATTTTTTTCTATTTCTAAATCTATTGTAATATTGAAAATATAGGGTAATATAGAGACACCAAAACACTACGTACGGTATAATATGACAAAATAAACATGTGCAGATATTAAAAGAGGTAACTTTGTGTACAAATGTGCAAAAATATTCGGATGGTTGTGCAGGACTGACAGTACTAAAATGAAATAAATATAAACAAGATATGCAACCATATGTGCTTGGTGAATGTCTCTTCTCCCTTGTGTGTACATGCCCTGTCACAAGATGTCCATTAATGGCTCAATAATGTAGCAAACCACGTGTTTTTAAGTAAGCACTCTGCATTCAACATGGACGGGGTTAGCTAGCTTGAGAGCTAGCAGAGAAGCAGGGAGGGTCTGGTTGTGCGCCAGGCAAAGCAGAGCCCGTGTGCTGCCTACAAACAAGCTGCACTTCTGCTGTTCAGCTTAACCCAAAAAGCAAATCACGTATCAGGTGTGCAACACTACATATTATTCACAAACTATCGCGTTAACTGCCTTCAACGCACTTCCCATTAACCGTTAATAACTGACCGTTTTTACACCAAACTTACCGTTTCGATCCCGCACACCTCAAAGCAAACTTATTCACCTAACTCTGAAGGTGGTGCCGTGTCCCTACAAGTTAACTTACACACACACTCGGCAGCTTGTTGTTGTTAAAACCTAATAAATGCAGTTTTTAGATACGATACCGAAGCTTGTGATCTCCGGAAGCACATGTCACTTGACTAATGTAGCGCGCCTAGTATCCGATAGCTAGCAAACTGCGTTTTCTTCGTCCAGCAACTTCCAGTAATGTGACGTTAGCACCAAACCGTGTCGTGTTTGGGAGTCGTGTTACATTCACTCTAACTTGACTTCAGTTGAGGTTACGTCCCCTTATTATCGAAGTTAGACAAACTACTTGAACTCCAGGTGAGCGTACCGTCACTGCTCGTATGATTAGCAACGTTAGCATCGTAAGCTAACGGTAGCTAATTCGCCCTGAACTGTTGTATCTTTGAAAAAAACACTCACAAATCTGTCCACAAAGAGACGGGAACACAATGCACATCGATAGCTGGTTTACTTACATTGAGTCGCTCGAAGCCATTAACCGACTTTCGGCCAGAGGGTGGAAATCCAGGTTGTACGCCGAAGTCATGCTCAAAACAACGTCTATCTAACAATGAGAAGCGACTTTCACTCGCAAGAGGCTCAACTCCTGCGAGACAAGACGGAGCAGAACAGGTGCAGGGAGGGGGGGGGGGGCGTCTTCTTCAAAACTGCACGAGAGAGAGAGGGAACCGGTATCCGCCTTTATTCCTTCCTCCTAATTTCTCTCTCGTCTCCGACTGAAATAAATTCAGGCAAGCCGCTGTCACACTGAGCTGCAGCAAACCAGAGGCGTGGCCTTTTCAACAAAAGTCTGAAAGCATGCTGCCTGCTGATTCTGCTGCCTCACGAGCCCCTACCCCCTGATGTAAAATTACTGTAATGTCCCACAGGGCCTGCACGTGGTATTCTATAAAGACTGTAGTGACCTATTTGTAGTTTATTATGTTTTATCTGCTGTGACATTCCTGTTTGTATTCGTATAATGACTGATATCACGTAGACTCTTTAGGAAAAAAGGCACATTATAAGAATCAGATCATGTCCAGTCTTTTTTTTTTGTTTATGGGTGAGTCAGGGACTAATGATCCTGATTAGAGGGCCATTTAAACTGTTTAAATGTATCATGAAGCTTAATGGTGCTGTCCCTGTTTCCATATTTCATCAAGAGTCCAAATGAGGAACCTGTATTTTATATTGGATTATGAGAATAAGTAAGACTATTTCCAGCTTTTTTAATGCCCTACATGGCGCAAATGTCCATAGATCTTTTCAAATCAAATGGTTAAAATGCAGTTTCATTCTGCTGTCTTCAGTCATGCTTTCCCCCTGGGTCATAGGTCATGTTCCCCTTTGTGCTGGGCTGTTGTTTCCCTGGGGGAGGGGAGGCTTATCTTCTTTTGTTGTGCTAGACTTGCAGGGCGAGGCCTCCTAACTTGGAGGGGAACAGTAGGGGGGCTGCTGTCAAGTAGTGTTTGCCTTAGCCTAGAGGTTGGGGCCTATCCTAATTATCAAATCATTCATTATTGCTCCAGCAGCTGCAAAATCCAAAAATATTATTCATAGCGAGTGTTAAGAAACATCCTATTCATGGAATCCAATGTAATCCTTGTATCCATAGCAATTTCAAGGCAACTTGGCACCAGTGCAGATCATGCTTTATTAAACAGTGCCTAAAAGAGGTTTGTATGCATAATGTGATATGCGACCTATTTTGCCATCCATGCATACAAGCCCACTATATGCAACATGCATTACCATTAAGCTTGAGGGCCTGCTATAAAAAGATAAAGTAAACCTCTCTGGAGAATCAGGTTTCATTAAAATGGAGGAAAAAGACAATAATGTCATCCCATCCTCAGCAACCACATATTTCCTTTGACTCAATTAGATCTCAGGGGATCTTGTTGAAGAGATTTGTTTTAAAAGAAGCAGCATTCTTTTAAAGAGCAGCTCCTTTCTTTCGTGAGTATGTACAATATACACAGCTTTGTATAATTCATAATGCCTTCGCACCAGTTTATGCATCTCCTTGTCCTTTCTAAGAGATGATGGCTGGTTGCTTGCATCTTCTAATAATAGCCTCCTATTCTTAATCTTAGATTAGTATTATTACCGCTGTGATCCATTTTTTGTTTGATTTGCTTTCATGCAGTCGAGCTGAAGTTCCACTCCCCCATCATCATCATTATCATCATCATCATCATCAAATTTAATTTTGCACCCCTTTGTGAAAAACTGCACAGTGTAAAAATAGGCCAACTTCAAACCCAAATGGGTCACATCATGTCTGTTTGAAAACGTTGCCTCAAACTTGAAGTCACACTTTTTTTCAGCTCAGCCTTTCGTAAAAGCTGCAGAATGGCGACCAACTAAAGGGCTCTCAAAATGGAGAGAACTTCATCTTATCATCCTTTCAGAGGAAATCTACTGGGTCAACATGTCCTAGGCTAATAATGATAACACTGCCTGATCAGTTCCTCTCAATTTATGCAAATTACAAGATGTTCTTTCTTGTTCTTTTAAAGATAAATTACATATTTTGTTGTTTCTTGACTGATAGAGTACAGGCTGGGGTTGGTTTCAGTAGATATATTTTTTACATGGGTTTGTCCTTTTCAATTCAGAGACAAACACCTGCATCACAGACACATTTGTGTCTCTTTCTTTATTAACAGTTAATGCAAGTATCTGAGTCCTTGTTGAACTCTGCAAAGAGGAGAAAGGAAATTCAATGACATGAGAATCTGTATATTCATTGTTATATTCCAATACAACTTAAAACTAATCCACTTCTTTGACGAGGGAAAATTGGATTTATATGAATGGCCATATTCAAACAATAAAATTGATGGTTTCTGGAATCCTGGGGGGGAAACCACACTGGGACAGCAGAGGAACACCACCCTGCCCACAGTCACACAGACACAGCATGAGAGAACGCCTCAGCTGGAAACAATACATCCTATGACAATATTCAGCCCAGACAAAGAAGCAGTCCAAATACGGGCTGCTCCACAAAAGCTAGCCCAGATTTGAATGAGGGGCCAACCCAAACGTACCTCATAGGCAGGTCCTCATTCCTGACAGAGATCCCGGCTGCAGAGGGGGGACAACGCATGCTGTTGGCATACAAACTCTGCACCAGGGCCAGCTCAGAAGAGTGTTCCAACATCGGTGTTCGGTGCTCTGGAAAAATCCAACCGGTGAAAAGGACACTTTCTTTTCTTTCCCTCTTTCCTCTATGTGTTTCTCTCCCTTTCTCTGTCTCCCGCCCACTCTTTCTCCTTGGTTTAGTGCAGCAGAGCGGCGCCCACCCCCTTCGCTGACTGGCGTGGCTGAAATAATCCTCTCTGACAGCTCATCGTGCGCTAATGCATTGTGGTGCCTGCGGCAGCCCAGTTTGCTGCCTGTAAAGCTGTGGCCACAGTAGCACTCTTGCACTAATTGACACCCATATTAGGAAAACTTCAGCAAATTGGACATGGATGATTTATTCCCACTGTCAGATTGGGATAGATTAGAGGAAACATGGAAACAGTTGCCTCAGTATCTCATCCACTAGTCTTGGTTTTGTGGCATCATTCTGTAAGTGTCGGCATGTATGATTCAGTGAATTGCTCCAAATAAAGGCCAAGGCAAAGTAGGCCTACACACATGTAAGCCTGCTTCCCTAAAAACTGTTCCCATTACGTTTTTTTAACATTCATAATTCAACTCCTCACTGAGCACCTGTACATGTTGTAGGTAAATATTACAGCCATTCTATATTCAGCTCCTGTGGGGATGTGGATGACTCTGTCCCTCCGTGAGCTGGCTGATGATTAACCAGTGGGTGACAGGTAGAGAGCTGAAAGCTGACAACCTCATGTCATTATTATTCTGGAGTGGGTACGGATAAAGATAGCCTGCTAGAATATAAGCATACATTGTCAGCATGAATACTTGTTTAACAAGGACAGGTCACAGTGCAATCCCCATTGTTCACCATTTCAGACTGCAGTCAATCCACTACTCAAATACATGCAAATACTGCCTGAGACTCTACTTCAGGCTCACAATAGGCCTACCAAAGAGCATATTGTATCATGAAATCGACCTGGATGCATATATTTCTGTAAAAAGATCTACGATAGAAAATGTTTCTTCATTCAAATCTAACCACTAAAAGCCCTTACCATCAACTGGGTGGTGCTCAACAACATGGTGCTTTTAAAAACTCCTTGCATGTTACCTTGCATTGAGTAAAGCTCATTTGACTGTGTTCTTCTGAGCCAGGGGTTCCCAACCTTTTTTGCGCTTATCCAGAAAAGCCTGGTTTGGACACTTTACGGGCAGAAGAAACAAAAAGTCTAAATATGATATTTGGCCCCAAATCATCTGAGGCCTGGTGCCCCCCCTACGATCTTTGGTGCCTCCTCCAGGTTGGGAACCATTGTTCTGAGCCATAAACTGAAAATATGTTGAAAGCAGAGCAGTTTTTAAAGCTGCAGTACACATATTCGTAACAAACACACTTTAATCATGTTTTGCTCTCACTTTGCCACTAGATTAAACATTTGAAAGCAATTTGTAACAATATTATTTACGCAAAACCCAGGAGATATAAAATCTAGGTCTCATTCTCCCATAGGTGTTGTGTTCTGTTAGTAGAACGTGACATTAAGTAGGAAAGTCATCTGAAACAGGGTCATGTCGGTGTGCTGGTATCTAACTGAGTAGATCAGCATGAAAGGGCTCCACTTCCTCTGATCATGGCACAAAACCTTCTTCATTCCAGCCCTGCTCTTTTCTGCTGATATGAATATTTAAACACTGATGCTGAAATCCAGTTCTGTATGATGAGTTGCTGCTTAGTATGACTGTCAGTGCCACGGGCGTCATGTAGAGCACAGAATCTTACAGAGCTATGATCTACCAACATGTAAGTGCACCAGAAAACGCTCAGTATGATAACAGTGTGCGCTCAATGCTTTCCAGTTGAAACCTCATTCAAAAGAGGTTGAAGAAGAAAAATAACACAACACAAAATGGCGTAGGAATATGACATTAAAAGCATCTTGTGAAAGCTGTAAGTAAATGCGGCAATGATGCATCACTAAGAGAAACCCACCACATCCTGTTCACATCCACAGTGAAGAGAAAGCTGGTGCCTTAGTGTGTCTTAGTGCGTGACAAAAACACACTCAAGTTAAATAGCAGCACATATTTACAGCACTGCAGGTGGCCTCGTGATGAGTGAAAGCAACCATCGGCTTTCCCTTTTTGCCACATTTACCACCTGATTGCACAAACAAATAATATCTGTGTTTTGGTGGATTAATACTGAAACTATTACAGCTCGCTGCACACCGTGTCCTGCAGCTTGTACCAATGCGCAGTGCTGCACACGTGTATTTTAACATTGAAGAATGAATACTATGCTTTTACATCATATGTATATCCTGTGTATGGGGGAGTTAAGATGTGTCTGGACAAGGTGAAAACATGTTGTACTTAGTCATAAATAAAGACTTAATCCTTTTAATGTCAGACATGGCAGAGCTCTATCTTCACCGGCACTAGGAGGTGAAATTTATGAGCCAACAGATGCTAGCAACAAGCTTCGACTGTACGAGACCTGACACCAGCATGTGTGACTGAAGAGAGGGGCAGACAGCATGAGAGACTTTTAGCATTAGAGGAGACTGCTATAAATGAACTTCTTGACATTGTAATTCATACAATGCCTCAACTGTCTCTCAGCAATAACCTTTTGGTGAATTCATTCTGTGTAAAATGACTGCTCATGTGTGCTTGCACGAGTGAATGCATCTCATATGATAAAAAGCAACACCACACTGAAGTGTCTGCTTGTTTTGCATGGGCAGAATTCATTTAACTTCCTCATTTCTCTTCAGTCACACATCATTTTTTCCACTTCCTCTTTAATTTTGTGTTATCGGAAGACACTGAGCAGATTTCCGTCAACGCCATCTATGGGAGCGTCACACCAAATGAGAGAAAGAGATGAATAAGTAAGAGGAAAAGTTCAATTTCAAGAAGGGAATGAGTGAGGCAGGTGTACTTCTCAGCTGCAGATAATGTAAAGCATTCATATATAATGAAGGCCTTCGAAGGAGTTGAAGTCCTTTATATGACTAAACTATGAGTGTCCTCTGTGACTGAACTCACCAAAAAAGTCAGTTTGTGGGTGTGCCACCATTTCCTTGGTAGAAAGACTGAAAGACATTCGGGTTAAGTCATGATTAAGAACACGTTTTTTTAATAACAATACAGACAAAAATCTGCCTATCACCCAAAAAATATAACAGCATTAGAACATAATTAACTGAACAAGATTGAATTAGAGTAAGCCATGCTTTTACCCTTTTGTAGGTTGAACTACTTTAATGTGCTTTCCTCAGGTTTTCCTAAGAGCTCTCTGACATCTTATTCAGATCAATGCTGCTCTGCACATCACACCACTCTGTCAACTAATTGATTTTAAAGTACTGCTACAGTTTATAAATCATTAAATAGTTTTCCACCAAGATAAAGTTATGCTATAGTAGTTCCAGACAGCATCTGTCAGCTGATTGTTGCCAGAAATAGAAGCACAGAATCTAATAAACATCTCAACCTTTCAGAGTTCAGTATGTGAAGTTATACTTGTGGTTATAAAACCTTCTACGGTAGACATAACATTTGCAAATCGTTCACTGGTACTTTTGACCCGAAAGCAAAACCTGCCTCGTAAAAAATGATAACTCCGAAAGACACAACTATCTCAGTCTCTTTATATATATATATATATCTATGAGAGGCCGTAAATCCTGTTTGCAATCTAAGTCAGCTATAGGTACTCTAGTGAGGGAGGGCCCTCCTGGAGCTGGTTTTACTTGTGAGATATGGATCCACATGCATCAACTTAGAGACACCTGTCACATTTCTTACATTCATAAAGTGGTTTGTGAGGTCCTTTTCTGTGTGAGCCTGCTGTGGAGTCTGTACATGTCATGAGCCGCATGCTAGTGTGCGTGTATAAAGAATGACACCATGTGGCCATTGAGGGGAAAGCAAAAACTGCTCTGCTGCATATTGACTGAACAGGAGGCATCATCAGACAGACTTCTAAAGACATAAGAAAATATTTGCTTACAATCCACAACATATCTGTTAACGCCACCCTGTGCAATGTGACTGCCAAGCACTCTTTTAAATATCTTATGTAGGTTAAGTGCAAGATGATAACTAGACAAAAAAAGCCCTAAATCTGGGCTAATGTGTTGCACAGACTGCTGCAAGTCAGGATCAAAATTTGACTGCTGACAAAAAAAAAAGTCTAAAATTAGTAGGAAATAAATTCAACATCTGAAATGTAGTTTGTTAAAAGATTTCCTATCTGATATATTTTCCAAGCAAATTCAAACAATCAGCTACTGGAAAGTATATTCAGTGCAGTGTTGTTTAAAATGTAATTAAACAAGGATACACAGAAGTGGTTGAAAGGAAATTTAGCATACACTTTTGATTGTATTGAGATTTACATCGTAAAGTCTGTGAGTACACAGACCGATCAACTTTAATATTGAAATATCAGCTAAATGAATTACATTACAAGCACAGCTACAGTATTAACTCCAGGACATATCCATGTGAAGAAATAATAAAAATACAAACTTTAAATTTAAAAAATGTACAGAAATTACAGAAAATCACTCAAGTTAAAAACCAATATCTGAAAATGGATTTAACAAGTCAGAAATCCTAAGAACAAAATGCACTTTGCTTGGAAGTTGGTAGACACATTTATACACACCTGATTCCATCATCATTATATACATGACAGGTCAATGATACTGCAGGACACTGGGGAAAGGTCTGACTTGGTGGTCATTCATTTTGTGGCGACAAAGGAAACAGAAAAAAAGACGATGATGTTAAGTTGTTCTCTGGTTTTCTGCTTTTTTGAGCTCTCATCAAATTGTCATGGTCACCTTATACGGACGTAATTGTCAGGATCTCCTACGACTGGATAACCAAAACAACAAGCAAACAGTGTACAGGTGAAAAGAGAAACCCACGGAGTCCACACGAGAACTAAGGCTGGATATGTGCTGGTTAAAGCCTTTTTTCTTCCTTCCAACTTACAACGCATAATGGCTGACATCATTATTAAAAATTATCAGATGTTAGTAACAGCCTCAATTTTAAACTTTCTTTTTTTATTTTACAGCAGTGCCACGAGTGTTCAGGGATGGCTTCAAGTCCAAAAAAGTTCAAAAATGTGCTTTTTGCATAGTCTCAATGCAGTTTGTGTTTCCTTTTCTTGTGTTTTTTGTCCTTCTTTTTGCTGGAACATTTAACACAGAACCACTGCTGGTCCTCAGGAGGAGCGGTAAGGATCCCAACACAAGGCCTGAGCAGAAAAAAATAGAAGAGGGTTCAGGTTAATGAAAGAAACACATATTTCTCTAGCAGGGATTTAAAAGGAATAGCAATAGTCCCCAACAGTTATTGAGTTTGGATATGCCCAGTAAACTGAATAATAACTCTTACATAAGCTTAAAGGGATATTTCTTTAAGGGTAGTGTGTTGTATGAGGTACCAATGTGGAATGCATTACTGAAAGTAGATGACAGACAGGAATGTGTGCACAGAATTTAAGCAATTTCCTTGGAAGAATCTGCTGCTTTTGTTTGTTATTGTGTGACATTGGTTAGTTTGGTTTCTCCCCGGCGCTGTACATAATGGCAGCCCACTGCCCCTAACACTAGGATGGGTCAAATGCAGAATGTAAATGTCCCTTCTGTGGGACGATTAAGGGTATATAAGATAAGAATATAAGTTTGGATTCCCCAAAGTCACGCAATAACACAAACTAACTGATCGAGGCAGCTGTAGACCAGAAACTCTATGCTCTGGAGGCCAAAATGACTGTTTGTGTTAAATATAGACTTGTGGCAGAACATAGATAACAGCTGGATTTCTCCAACAGAAAAGGCAGAATGACGGCAAGGTAAAGCGGTGAAAATGCTCTAAATGAAGTGAACAATTAAGTTGATATTGCTTTTTTAGGCGTAGCTAAAATATAGTTTGTAATATAGTTCCCCCTTCCACAGCAATACATTGCATAGCTCAGGACCATAAATTGGCTTGTACTGACTGCCAACCACTTTTGTTAAAGTTAGGCACTGACTATGGAAAGGCACCTCCTACAACCCCACTTCAAAAATGCAAACAATCCCCATAACACTTGCTCTTAAATGGAAAAAACGGACAGACCAACTGTTCATCAACGTCTGAAGAGTCCATGAAGTTGTCTAGCCAGGAAAGGCTAACACATGTGACTAAAGGATTAAAGCTTTGACAGCAGGACAATTGATGAAAAAGGACAAATATGTCGATCACTACTAGTTCTCAAAGGAGCACCTGGAGATGTTGCTTGGTGCTCATCCTTAAAATTAAATAAACCGTAACCTTTGAGGGGTACTTGGCTTTATTTGCCAGACACACGGCACTGAACACACATGCAGAAGTGAACACAGAACACACATGCAGAGGTGAACACAAGACAACATTAGCACGACCAGTAATCCTACAAGCTGTCATCACTACCCTCCTCACTGTTCTCCTCACTGTCTTCCTCTCTGTCAGACATGGTAGCTGATGATGTAGGCCTACTACCTTCTCTCTGTTGAGTCTGCGATTAGCTGCTGGTTTTGGGTCGAAAGTCTCTGTTGTCATCTTAGACAAGTGGATGTAATCAAATGAGTATGTGAACATAACCAATAACCTACCATAGCCAATAACAAATGAATGTAACTTATTTTATTTGTGTTGTTCATTCATATCTTATTCGACCAAGTTAACGTTTATTTATTTATGCATTTTTTTTAAATCTCTCCAGTTTTAAAGGATATTTTTGGTTACTGTCCTAGTATACATTGGAATGATTTCAAACCTGTTTATCCCAATAATTATAAAGGAGTGCCTTGGAAATATGTGTTTACATAAATTGTGACCAAACCGTTTGAACCCACTGAGATCATTACCTCACTGAACTGTAGTTATCAGCCTCTCAGTCTGACTGGAGAGGACTCTCACTCCACATTATTGTAGAAACGTCTTCTTCTTATATCCTTTAAAGCAGCTAGCATCAGATTCTAATAACAACAACGCCGGTACCGGTGCACCTCGCTCTCTCCCTCGCTCCCTCGCATTTTGGCTGTGTAGCTGCGGGCGCCAGATAAGCCAACATCCCCCATTTTCATCACTTACAGCGCCCANTTGTGATGTAGTCTGGGTTATAAATAGGAGTGTGTGTGTGAGTGGAGTTCGGGAGTGTGTGATGATCACAGATACAGGGATAGCTTGGGGGTTCAACCTCACACACTCCCGAACTCCACTCACACACACACTCCTATTTATAACCCAGACTACATCACAACTTCCCGCCCTCCCCCGTCTGCTCCCCCAACCACAGGCCCGCACCTAGACCAGCATCACTGTGCAGCTCTGTGATTGACAGAGAGACGGGGGATGCCTGAGTGACACCCTCAGCATCCTATCAGGGTCGCTACACTATTCATGAGAATATTTGTCATTGTTCAAACGATAATAAACATTTACATAAAGCATATTTGTCCACTCATATGTTGATAAGAGTATTAAAAACTTGAAAAATATTCCTCTAAGGTACATTTAGAACAGATCAAAAATGTGCGATTAATTTGCGATTAATCGCGATTAACTATGGACATCATGCAATTAATCGTGATTTAAATATTTTTTATCGACTGACAGCCCTAATATTTATGTATAAAGGACATGAAAAAGTGGATTTTGCATAATAGGTGACCTTTTAATACAATAACAGAATTCACTGCTGAAAGTCAAATAATCCTCTTTTTGTATTTCTCCTTCCAGTGAAAATTTGGAAGAAAATGTTGGAGAAGGATTGCAACCACACATTTCTGAACTTTGAAGAGCAGCTGAGCTCCATGCGCTTAGACAGTGAATGTACAGAAAACACTGAAGAAGATGAGAAGAGTTGACAGTGGCCAATCTCTCTGTGCCTAAACAAATAATGAACTTAATCGTGCTGATTATATGTTTGGAAGAAACTTGGATGGGATAATCCAACATGCAGAAAAGGATTAATGCAAGCTGCTCTGCTTCAGTGATTCATCTCAACCTTAGGATTTTGTCAGGAAGTCAATCATTTTGGTAAAGTTGCAATGAATGTCTTATTTTCTTTTTGAAAATCTTAAGTAATATTTTAGTTTTGAGTTGAAGATAATCAGGCAGAGCCATGTATGTTAGAGTTTGCGTGGGTTAGAAACTGGAGAGGATTAATCACTGACTTTATAGGACCAAACCACTCATTTGAAGAAATCCCACAATATGAATTTTGAACCATGTGGTCTGTGATCAGAGTAGAGGACGAACAGGGGTTTATGTACCGTGTGTAGAAAATCAACCAGTTACACAGTACAAAGAAATGATCAGTGGTGACTTCTGCCCTGAAACCATTATGGTGCTTGTTGACCTCTTATCAATTCAGTTTAAAGTATATCCTGTCTGCCATTATTTGTCAGGGACATTAGAGTTAGAACAGGAAATGTAGCAATGGACAAGGTGAATTGCCAAACACAAACTGAAATAGGGCTTGAATAAAGTCAAATAATATTTACAACTGGTGAAATGGGAGGAGGAAACTAAATACTATATTCAAGCTTTTGAATTCAAATATAATGTTTCTTGTTAGGAAAATATATTGAGAAACTCAATGCATCCACCTGACACTGAAGTTGTCACCTTTTATAGTATACGGTTTTTGCTTTTAGTATAAGAACAACAGCATATTAAACCAATATACACTAACAATACATTATAACAAAGATGACATTTAAAAAATGCCACATTTTTAGGTTTCAGATTTCCTTTCCATTGATGGGGAAGTGTCAGATGTGAATTCACACACAGTGTGGGACGTTGGAGCGCTGAGTTTCTCACACAGTCACACTCATTGTTATTTTTTCTTATTGTTTGTGTTACCTCCTATTGATCAAATATGTGGAATCATGTATTTACCCATTTTCAAAATAATTACACATTTTCCTGTACATTTTTGCACAGATTTTTACAGGTTTACAAAGCGTCTAATTAATTTTCATTTCACAAGCTCAAAATCCTATTGATCTTAGATCATCCATCTTTGAGTCCTAAGTGCCCCTTCTTGCATAGGAATGAAAATACACTCCTTAGTAGAGCCTGTAGTTTTAGTTTTTCACACGTTTGTAGAACTACCTGTGATTAGGTGTGAATGGCAGCATATGATAATGTTAAGGAACATTACAAGCTGTTCATTTAATTAAAATTGTTGTTTTGTGAGTTATCTTTGAACCCACATAGTAAGGAATTATAAAATAGCCTAATATACAACAGGAATAATCACAAAGTGATACTGTAGGTGTCAATCACGCTTTGAAAAAGCAATACATGGCAACATTTGACATTTTAAAACTAATTAGTTCAATTTCAGAGGACTCGGATGAACACTACAGAAGAGAATACTTACATTGTGACTTATGAATATTGAGAAATAATTAATATGTTTAAATTGTGAAAAGAAGATGTAATGTCAACTTGTTTCTAAAATGTCTTAAACAATTTGCAGGGAACAGCAGAAAGACTTTTCTTAGGAAGTTGCCTCAACATTTTGAATGAATCTTAGACTACAGCCATCAGCTGCTCAGATCAAGCATCATGGGAGTGAGCACAGCCTTTAAAGCTTCATAACTAACACATAATGTCTTCATTTGCTGTGTCATTGCAAACTGTCGTGTAAAGATGAACATGAACCGGTTTTGTGGGCTATGACTATTTCTTGGCTCTAAGGAATTACAAATGAAAGAAAAGTGAAATAGCCCTAGGGAAAAGACTACCTGTAAAGTGGCAAAGTTCTGTGGTGGTGAGAGACCAAACTGTGATTTAATGGGAATTTAAAACTGCATGAAGATTTTAACCATTTCCATTAGGATGAAAACTAATGTGAAGTATACATTCTCAAGGAAAGGTTGGGTATGGAAAACATTTCCTGTGAGTATCAAGATACAAGCAATATTTTTTTCTTTTATAGATTTGTCAGTCGCATGTAAAATAGGAAATACAAATTCAGGTTATAGTTGATACATTTTAATTCAAGCTGAATAACAATGTACGGTGTCAATTGAATTGAATAAATGCAGTGTTTACTAAAAGTTAGTGGGGGTCATTAATAAACATGAGTAAGAGAAGTGGACCGAGTACGCTTTCCTGAGGAATCCCCAAACTCAGAGAGAGTCTTCTAAAAGTTTTAAATGAAAAAGATATAGATTAGATTACTTTATTGTCATTAAAAAAATGCAAGCACAGTGTAACGAAATTAAGGAGGGTCTAACCAGAGTGCAAAACAGTCAGTTATATACACAATTATCAGAAGTATACATTCTTTTGATATGTTTTGATATTTTAATGATGTGTCATGTGTAAGAGTAAATAGTTAAACTCTTGACTTAAATAAAGAATCTTGGAAATGTTGAATTATAGAAGAAAGTGTTTATTTGGGGAAAAGAGGTAAAACATCTTAAGACAGAGCTGGAAAAAAGTAGATGGAAAATAAGTGAAGTGAAAAACAAAATGCATGCACTCTTCTTTTGTCCTTAAACTGAGGCAATCCAGGGCTTACATTGCACTCGGCGCTTAAAAATGCAACAATAAACACACCTTTCAAATGCACTGTCTGCTATCTTTGTTTCTTTAAAAACAGATTCATAAAAAGATATCACCCGTGTCAAGACATTGGAATACTCTATCCTTACATGGACATAAAAACAAATCTATATTATTTAAAAAGTAATATAAAGTTAACTCAATGTTTGAGCTATTTTAAAGTCCTCATTTAAATACATTTCATATTAAGGAAATACATATAAAAAATAGAGCAAAGCTGTGTCTTTATTTGGTACACATCCCAGATAAACTAGAATGACCCGAATTTACCAACAGACTGCACATTTTAAAACAGGGATTCTGTGTGTGTGCTGTAGAGCTCCATTGTTTTTGAAAATAACTTGAAAACCGCTCTGTGGCGCCAGTTGATGTTCAGCAGGTGTAATATCTATCATATTCAGCATCTAAGTTTAGCTAATAAGACCTAAACAACAATATACAGTTGAGGCTGATTTGAGTGTCATTAGTTTGTCAATTATTTTATCAAAAACAAAAGTTTTGTACACATTTTAACATAATAATGGTGTTATATTATTTAGAAATATTAAAGGTCCCATGACATGGACATTTCTACTGATCATAATTCCATTGTTGAGGTCTACTAGAATAGATTTATATTGTGCAATTTTCCAAACTCACATTGGTTTCTCATACAGCATCTCTGTATAGTATGTGTATTCACTCTCTGTCCTAAACGGCTTGTTGGAGCTCCTGCCCAGTGGCGGTTCTAGACCAATTTGACTGGGGGGGGAGGGGGGCCAGGCTGGGGCCAGTTATTTTCTGAGTGGGGCCCAATAAATGCAGGACGAAAAAGACAAAGACAGTATGAAGTAATTGCGCATAAGAAAACAATGCAATACAGTTATTGGTATTTGTTTCATTACACATATTTATTTCAGATACTTATAGTTACAGTTTTTATGCTCTAATGCAGGGGTCTCCAACCTTTTTTAGGATGAGAGCTACTTTCAAAATATAAAACAAATCGTGAGCCACTTTTACTCCTCTTTTGTTGTTTTTTGCAGTACATTTAGCACACTTTAACATTATTATATGCTTACCTTTAACGTTTGTGTGTTGTTTGGGTCTGTGGGACACGTTTTCAGTGTTTACTAAAAGAAAATGTATGCAATTTAATTATTTTTAACCTGCTTTATTTGGGGGGTGGACCGCACATCCTCTAGGCATGGACCCCCGGGAAGAGTTTT
>NW_011368755.1:12543-13413 GCF_000735185.1 Notothenia coriiceps | reverse complement strand
GATAGGTATATTGAGATTTACGAACTGAAGAAGGAGGACGAAGGTTACTAAGTTTGATAAATGAGCACTATGTACCTGTTTCGGAACTCTAGTTTTAGCGGAGTCTGTACGACCAAAAGGTAGGAGTCACTTAGTTCTAAAAAAGGAGCGTGTGGTGGCGTCATTGTACATACCCTGTTTGTTCCTCCCTAAACGATACGAGAAAATCCTGTCTATATTACAAAGAGGGTACCCTACTTGAAGGAGACTGGTAACTCGCAACTGCTAGATTTACATAACAACACTTACAAAAATGTACCAGAGGAATCTATTAATCGCAATTTCCCAGTGTACAGTACGAAAAGGCCAATTATGGGCAGGGGAACCACACAATACTTCCGAAAAATACGTACCATTCTGCCCAGACGTCCCTCAGTGTTGGGATTTCGGATGTGGGACATCGGTCATTCACCCTCGGAGCGTCGCCGCTTTGACACCGCGCCCGGGAAAAACCCCACGCCGCACCGATCACCTCGGAGCGTACTACCCCCACGACGATCGGTTCGGGGGGAGTCCGTTTTTTATTATTTATTTTTTATTTCGATTCTTTTAGTAAGGTTACCATGATAATTCTGTCTTGTGTTTAGTTTTTATCAAATTCTTTCCCCATCACTAATTATTTATGACGTATTTACCTTTTATTTCTTACGGATTGCATCCATTGTAGCTTCTATTCGTTATTTTGTTCAAATCTTACTAAACATAAAACCCAACACTAGTATAAGATTTTCTACGAAAACCTAATAACTTTATATGTCGAGGTAACAGTATATTCACAACCTCTCGGACATAGGCTATTTAAGTAAAACACGAGTTTTCACGGGGCGTAAC
>NW_011368755.1:0-12498 GCF_000735185.1 Notothenia coriiceps | reverse complement strand
TTAATGCAATCTGGCTTCAAGCCAGTAGGCAAAGCTCTCCGTCTACCGGGCCATTTTCGTTCTTACCCTCACCTATGGTCATGAAGGATGGGTCATGACCGAAAGAACGAGATCGCGGGTACAAGCGGCCGAGATTTTCTCCGCACTGGTGGCTGGTGTCTCCCTTAGGGATAAGGTGAGAAGTTCAGTCATCCGGGAGGGACTCGGAGTTGAACCGCTCCTCCTTCGCGTCAAAAGGAGCCAGTTGAGGTGGTTCGGGCACCTAGTTAGGATGCCACCTGGGCGCCTCCCTAGGGAGGTGTTCCAGGCACGTCCAGCTGGGAAGAGACCAAGGGGTAGACCTAGGACCAGGTGGAGGGATTATATCTCTTCGCTGGCCTGGGAGCGCCTTGGGATCCCCCAGTCAGAGCTGGTTGATGTGGCCAGGGAAAGGGAACTTTGGGGCTCTCTGCTGGAACTGCTACCCCCGCGACTCGACCACGGATAAGCGGGAGAAGATGGATGGATTATTAACAAATCAGTATGGTCTTTTAAAATAAACAAACAACATACTAACTTTAACATTAAAATATTAATATTATCAAGTGCATTTTTTTTTGTGATACGTTATATCCCCTACTGACGCTACTACAGTTCTTTAAGGCTAGTTCAGCCGCATTGGCACTTTTAAACTGTAATGCTCTTATATATCTTTTTTTTTTTTTACTTTCTCTCTGTTGCCCTTTATTCATTCCTTTCGACTTAAGCGGTCAATACAGCTCTTAGTGTGACTGTGCTCTCTGGTGCACTTGTCCACTTTAAAATATTGTTCCACAAGGTTACAACACTTTGAGGCAGACAATTTGAATCAACTATTTTATTTACTTGTGATTTAAAAAATAGATGTTTTGTGTTGTTGCAGTTAAGCTGTCAACTTTGAGCGGGTTGGTAGGAAGGCCAAAGATCTTAGCAGTCTCTCAAGCTGAAGATACAATGCACAGCTGCAGGGGGCTTGTGCGTTTAATGAATGCTAAGGAGAGCCAGTCAAAAGAGTTCATTTTGAGCCTTAATGTTTTTGAATGCTGTGACACATTTCCAGTTGTTTTTTTTCTAGTGAGGTTTACTGTTTCTACAGCGGGATTTCATTTCAAAGGGCCCTCAGCAAAATGGCGTCAGAGTGCCACTGGCAATACTGAATAAATGGTGTCACCCACCAGTGCTGTGGCCTAAGCAGACATAGCCGTTGATGTGTTCCAAAGCATCTCTCTGACTTGGCCCATTGTGCTGTGGAGGAACGGTGAATAGTGTTCTCCAGCAGGGCGAACAATATGTGATTGTTCCCCCTGCTGTGGGAAGAAGCTGTAGGTTACTCTCTGTACCATCGCCAAAGCGCCTGAGGAGGAGATGTAACGTAAAATCTCTGTCTGCTAACCAGTGATTCTCTCAGGTTTAGCGCTCTGCAGTGCTGCTTACCTTTAGCTGTCGGAGCTGGTGGGAGGGGGGCACCCACCCCTTTTTGGTGGAGAGAGGCTTTTGTTTCACTGGAGCATTTCTTTTTTTACCGTTTGTGTGTCAGCGTTCAAATGTATTGACAGCCGCCAGGGCATAAAGAAAACATTCGTACAGAGGTGTGGAGCTGGATTTCAGAAGAACAAGAACTTAAGTGTAATTTGTTAGCATGTCATTTAGGTCCCTCAAGGAGTTTGGTGTTTCTGCGGAACGGTTGGGCACAATTTGTAAAAAATGGATGGCTCGCGTCCAAAGGTCTGTGTGTGACATTGTTCTTACATTAACGTATCTTAAACAGTTTTTAAAATGTTGGTTGTGTGTGTGCTAGACATCTTTTGTACTATAGTCTACATCTATTGACTTGTGATCCTCTGTGGTACTACATAATTGGGAGTGATGCTTCATATTTGCATGATTTGTCTACGCCCATGAAGGTAGCTCCGGGACAAGACTTTTGCACCCGTCAGGAAATGTTTTTTTGCTTGTTTTTGCATCCGAGTTAGACAAAGTTGCTGTAGTCGTAGATACACTGGTGGGTATTGATTCTCTGTCCCAAGGCTTGCCTCAAAGGAAAATGGCACGATTTAGTACTTCACTCATCTTCATCATTGCTCTACTACCCCGAACACCCAGATTGTTATTCGATATGTTGTTGACTATGCAATCCATTGCTGTTGGACCATCCATTATTGTAAACAGTATATTTTTTCAGGAACTACTTTAGTATACACATCAGCTGGTGACAATGCCAAGGATTAATGTTTTAGAAACAAGACTCCTAGTATTTTTTTTAAATATATAAAACTTATCAAAGCACAATAATAAACCTCATTTTAGGTGACAATCATTCTCCAAGCTGGCCTGATAGCAAACAATCCAACAAGAGCATTGTTCAAACTGTGAAATAATTGAGTATGTTGTGTTGCCCGGTGGAGCTGTTACTTATATTGCTAGATCACAATTGGTTCACGCAGGCAGTTGTTTTTTGATTTTTGTATTTGAAAACCCTTTCTATGGTTTCTAGCCAAGTACTTGACAGCGTGCAACACAGCGTATCATATTTGAATCTTTCAAATTATAATATTTGAAGACCCTTGTGTACTTAAAACCAATCTATTTTGTTTCTCTCAGCAACGGCAACGGCAGCAACATGAACGGTTCGCTGGAGCAGTTAGATCAGCCGGATCCAGACTCCATCAAGATGTTTGTGGGCCAAATCCCAAGATCCTGGACAGAAACAGAACTCAAAGAGCTGTTTGAGCCATTCGGAGCTGTGCACCAGATCAACATCCTCCGTGATCGTACCCAGAATCCACCTCAAAGCAAAGGTATGTTCCACTCTTTGGTTTACTCGTTTTACCATTTACTCGGGATGTTACTAGATGTCTTTTTTAAGATAGTGTTGAGCCTTCTGTTTAATTTAAAACCTACATTCTTTTCAGTATTTTATTTTTGAAACCCATAATAAATGGTCATATCTAAGCATGGGTCAGTACAGAGAAACGTAGCCCTTTGTGAAATGCTCGCCGTTGTCCTCCACCTGGATTTGCATGGGTTTAGTGGTCAAGCCCTATACACAAAACCCTGTTATAGCCACGTCATCAGCACAATCCCCCTTAGGCAGTGCACAGCATTGCCTGTCTACACACGCATTGCAGCCGTTAGTGCAAACGGATGAGATGATTCAATAGTCTTTTGTTTCTGGGTAAAAAAAGCAAGACTTTTTTTAATAACCCTGCTATTATAGGAATATATTTTCTATTGTACTTTGCCGTTTGGCTTAAAAGCACAATTGTATGAAGAAAGTGTTACTCTACTGCTATTTTCCATTAAGACGTCTATCGATGCGCTCACCTTTTTATAAATGGTGCTCGAGTTGAGCGGTTCAGTTTCAGTTCCAATTAGTAGAGACGGTGAAGTGCAGGCCTGCTGCCTCCACCTTCTGCAGAGAGCTGCAAAGTGCCACTGAAAGGGCTCAGTCTCCTGTAACTAACTGCAGGTGAATAAAGAAAGCGACGGTTTCACTGATGTAACTGTCCTCGTTTTACGACAACACCCACATTTCAAATGGGTTGATGGTTGGATTGCTAAAGGCACTAATCCACTCTGGCGGGATATTCTTTGATGCTGTATTCTGCGTCTAAATGGAGTTTTGAGATACCAATGCTGTCCCGAGCTGCCTGGCTATTATTAAAGAGCTCTGGCCGACTGTCGCTGGTGGTCTTTAAAGGTGTTATTGGCCTTTAGAGCCACTGTTCCACTGGTTAAGCCTGTAACAGTGTTGGTGGAGGCAGACTGAGGGAGAGTGTTGCTCGACTGGCTGTTCAGCCAAGTGAATAAGTGATTTGATCCATTTAGCACAGTAAATCCTCATGTTTTTGCCTCCGCCCTTTTTCTTTTCAAGTGAAAGACATGCTGACAACAACGCTGCTACTTGGAGGCGGACGGTTTGCCTTTCTGCTGTTGTATTCTCCATCTCTCTTTTTTTTTCAGCATTCATTCAAACGTCATTTGTGAGGCAGTACATTATAAAGTGATGACTGTTGGCTGTGCAAATAAGTTATTTGCCTTTTTTAAATGATTAGCAGTATAATTGTTTTGATTTTCATGGAAAAAAGGAATTTCTTAACTGTCCTATTAACTGTAACTATTTGGTCCAAAATAACCTTTAGCATGGATTGTAAAATATCTTGACATTTTGGAAATAGTTTATTTTAAATCATTTTTCTTTTGAAGGTTAGTTTTATGCTCTAATTTGAATATACTCCTCGTAAATCCTCGTTATATTTGTTGTCTGGTGGCGTCTCACAGCAGACGTGGACCCAACCAGAGCGGCTACTCATTAAATATTCATGATAAAAACATACAATCAAAGTTAATATGCATAGCTGGAAAAATAAACAACATGGAAATGCACATTGATTGCTGTGTGTATAATTTGTTTAATTTCTCAGCACTGCATTTATGGTAATTACAATATTATCATTTAGTTATTTCGTTTTTTTTAGCTACCTTTTTTAAAAGTGTAAAAAATCTATGCAACAACCCTAATTGCAGCACATCATGTGACCTGGACAGCACTTAATTCACATGATCTTTTTAACAAGATATACACACCCAACAAGGCCAGCATATCCTACATGTGTTCAAAGTTACCCCAGCAAAATCTCAGGGGTAATTATAATTCTGTGTATAAAGAGATATACAGCCAACACTGCAGTTCATTGAGAGGATGGATAGTTCAAAGCCTCCTTTTCTTTCTTTTTTTTAGCAAAGACCTCCCCTGTTCTATGTGGAGTGTCAGCTGTGATGGCCTATTGACATGTTAATGCAATGTTAATGTATTCTAATAGATCATCTGGCCTGATCACAGCGGCCTTTGGCTCACTCAGACTGTGTGAGGTGAATATGGTGCAGACCCACGCCCATTAATTTTCTCTGCCTTCCTCCTTCCCCTTTCCCCAGTAGTCTGGATGGCAGTTTCATTAAAGCAGGATGGCCTGATGATATTTGCCTTATGTTTATTTGCATGGCAAATAATTCACCGTTCGGTCACACCCTTCCTATGTTATCAATCTTCCCATTTGTTAGTTGAAATTGCTGTAATCCCTCCTTCATTTGGGTTGTTTACTCTGCCACGGATCTATGGAGGATCCATCAGATTTTGAAGTGTTTTTTGGGTCACGTCTACTGCAGGTCATGAAAAAATCATCTGATAACCATCACGCCTCTCTAGATGGTTTATTTAGCCCCAGTAAATGGGAGGCAGGGCTAAGCAGCAGAGAAAGAGAGGCAGAGCTCAGCTGGTTGTGAGAGAGAGACGAGAGCAGCTCGATGCATATTAGAGTTCAACAGCCCTCCCCGCGGCCTGGGAGCTCCAGTAACAGCATAATACACACTATGTAGGTCAGAGACGCTGCAGTGCTCCACTTCCCCAACCCAGTGAAACTGACAGGCTGGAACGCCGCTGGCGGTCTGCTGGGACGGAAGGATGAGAGGCTTTTTTTGTTCTCCCTCCCCCGCTCTTCTTTTCTTCAACCCCCTCCCCCATCTCCTACCTCCTCCCATGATTCCTCTTCCTTGTTCTCACTCCTTTTCCGACTTGTCTCTTTGTGCTGTTTTTATGCCTCCTGTATGTATGTTTGTATGCGATTGGATTCTTATGTAATGCAGCACCACTCTCTATGATGTGTTGGTGTGTTGGTACTGTGCCCTGGCATGCCTGGGTTTTGTTGACCTGTGGACAGTGCATCAGTGCCTCCTGACAGCTATCTGAACCCTGTGGTCATCTCTATGGCCCGGTCACACAGCAGCCTTCAGCTATCATTACTCAAGTCTCCCCGCTACAAGCTCCTACATGCTCTGTGTGCAGCATCGAACAGTTAGTGCTAAGAATAACCAGTCACATGCTTTAAACATGTGATATGAGGAGAACAGCACTCATACGACTAGCTCCTTTTCTGCGCTGCAGTTGTTGTGGTATTAGATTCACTGCCTGTATGCGCTGTGTTTCTAATGCTGTTTTTGTCTCCTTCCCCCCGCCCATTGTTTGTCCCTGTTTTTCTCTCTCTGCAGGATGCTGTTTTGTAACTTTTTATACAAGAAAAGCTGCACTGGAGGCCCAGAATGCACTGCACAACATAAAGACTTTAAGTGGGGTGAGTAAGCACAGTATGGTCTGCATTTAGCTGCTTGAGCCCTTCTACAGCCCGGCTGCAGCCTGTGAGCTTTTTGCTGGCTGATAATGAGCTCTCGGCTCACTGAACGCAAGTTTGCCCTGAAAAATATCTGGTCCCCACTATGCACTGACATCCAGGGAGGACTGCCGCTGAATCTCAACACACTGAACTGATAAGCCCGCTGCACACGCACACGCACACGCACACGCACACGCACACGCACAGGTAAAGTGTGAAGTGTGAAGTGTGAAGTGTGCTTGACCAGGCAGCAGGTTATTCACTGAGGCACGGAACCTGATTGCCACAAAGTGGAACAAATTATTAATGCTTGTCTTCATGAATCATTGATGCACATCTACATTTTTATGTCCTAAAGTTGGAGGAATAAAGAGAAAAGGGATGAAGTCTCTTTTAACTTGTTAGAGTGAATGTTGTCTCCCCTCCCCTATTTCCCCTCCTGATTTATCTACAGATTAAAGCCCAGTCAACCGGAATAAGTGCCATTTCTTGTTAAACCACCACAAATCTGTCCCTCCTGTATGCCGTTCTAAATTACTCTCTTCCCATCAATAAAATCTATAACAAACGACTCCAGCAGTCGATTTAATCAATAGCACAGTCTATTCAAAATGCTGCCCCTGTCAGTGAGTTTACAGGTAAATATTGAACTGGGTTGATAAATGAGTGTAGCAGGGTATATGGGTCTAGCTCTTTCTACTGGAGGACTATCAATCAGCCCGACATTTCAAATAAAGTGTGGTCTAACAGCTCAGCTCTCGAACCCCAGTCCCAGATCATACTGTGACTGGCATCGACTGCAGGTTGGGTTTGCGTGACTGTGGAAAAGCTTGTTTCTGTTCCTGTTTTTTCTCCCTTCTGTGCCTCCCTCTCTCCCTGGTCGGTGACGCTAGCCAGTACCCATACTGAGCAGGCCATCTGTTGGCTTCTCTTTAGTGCTTGTCAAAAACAAACACACCACTTTTCATAAGCGCCACCTGCACCCGCATCATGCAGCTAGATTCATTTTCTTTTCTTTTTGGCATCACATGACGGTTAAAATATGCTAAAAATATATACACTTGAAGTTCTGCGAATGGCTTCGAAAAAATGTGTTAAATGGCATGAAATGACGGATCCTTAGGCAATTTCTCACTTAACAAACACAGCTTTGGAAAGGGCATTTTTTTCAGAGATGTTAGGCTGACTCAAATGAGATTTATCACAGCCCACATTTGCCACACATTTTTCTGTTTGTATGTGATTCAATATATAGTCACAACCAAAAACTCACTGTACAGTTGAAAGCAAAATAGTACTACTAAAAGTAATGCTGCCTTGCTTGTCACCCCTCCTTGTAAAATTGTTGTAAAGAAAATGAGGGATGTTGACAGGAAGAATCGATAAGTTCAATCACAAGTCTACACTACAGCAAGAAGGGAAATTGGATACCAGAGAATTTGATCCCCGCCATTAACTCGTAGACATTTCCTCCTGAATCTTGCCGTGGTGAGGGAGGAAGGTGGTTTTAGAACAAAACACGAGGCAGAGAGAGATGCCTGAAGATGGAGGGCATGAGTGTGAAAATATGAGCCTCTTGTGATGACGGATAACAAGGCCAGACACCTGCATATTTCAAAATGGTGACAGATGCAGTGTTAACCATTTCCCTCTGCTATTTTTTTATAGATGCATCATCCTGTCCAGATGAAACCCGCTGACAGTGAGAAAACAAGTGGTACGTGGATTCATGTGAAATGCAGGGTGACATGAGGACAGGAGGACATGAGGACAGGAGGGTACACAGATAATGAAAAAAAAAAAATCTTTTTAGATTTAGCGAATTGAGTCAAGAGATTTTAAAAGAAGACCAGTGAAAGATCTAGTGCCAGGGGTTAGGAGGATTAAGGGCTTTAAAAGGCACCGAGGGAGAAGAGTAGAGCAGGTAGAGAGGATATGGTGAGCACAAATGAATGACAGTCATCTGTCTCTAAGTCGACGAAAACAAAGCGGCAAATTGTACAAGAGGCTGCCACCTCGAGTGAGAGGCAGAACATGTGTCAGCGAGACGAGGGAGCTTATAAAAAGAGAAGTGCAAGATTTAGCGCCTGATGTGACTGCCGCTTCCAGAGCTCCATAATTGTTTGTCTGAATAGCTTTCCTCTTTTCAACCTTCTTGCAGCGGTAGAAGACAGAAAACTCTTCATCGGGATGATTGCAAAGAAATACGGCGAGAACGAGATCAGAATGATGTTCTCGTCTTTCGGACAGACCGAAGAGTGCCGAATTCTCCGGGGACCAGATGGTCAGAGCAGAGGTAGGTGTGCTTTCAGCGTAGGCACAGTGTTATCAGCCTCACAGCCGCCATCTTCAGCGAGTACAAGCTGTAATCATGTCTTTATACAGGCCCCACCCTACTTCTTTATTTCCACCCCCTCCAAACCCTCCAAAACAAGTGCTATTCACCTCCAGTGGCACCCATTCCATCCCCACAGTCCCATCCCTGTTACACTCAGCCTCCACATCTCACTTGCCGTCCGGCACAATGGGCCGTCTCCTTGGCAACCGCTTGCTGCCGGTGTTCGTGGGCTCAGCTGGCAGGCGGCTCGGCTCCTCCTTTACCGCCTCCTTCATCCCACTCTACAAAGGCTGGAATTAGCTTGTCGTCGCTTCTCCTACATAGCCCTCGACTGCATGAAGCCTCAGATAGCAGGCGGCTCGAGGCTCTCGAGTTGATATATAAGATAAAACAGAGAGAGCTGGCCATGAATTTCTTCTTCTCTTTTAGTAAATTGACACAGTCTCCACAATTTAATGAAATTAACCTTAAAACACCCGTTGATGTGAGCAGATGTTACACATTTTATCAAATCAAAGCCTTTCAATGTGTAGTTATGTGTACATTTTATGTGTTTTTTTTAATAATCATTGACTGTTTCACCATGACACCACCTAGTCAAGCCTCTTCGAGTGGCCAATGTAATCTGTCAATCACTGTGCTCATGTGACATGTGTTACTGTTCTCCTTGTTGTGTTCTTTCTCCGTGTGCTAACAGTGAGGGTGGTTCTGTGTGCTTGGGAGTTGCCATTCTTTGTACTGTAAAGTGTTTTTTGGGGTTCATAACGAGTTGTCCAAACCTTTTTGTCTTGTTTTGTTTCTTCTTGTCCCTCCCTCCCTCCCTCCCCCCTCTCCTATTGTTCTACAGGCTGTGCGTTTGTCACATTTACTACCAGGGCACAGGCACAGAATGCAATCAAAACCATGCATCACGCTCAGACTATGGAGGTACTGTACCCCTTAGCACCTATTTCTCATTTCCCCCCTATCCCCTCATACATTCTGCTGCCCCCTTGTGTTGAAAAGCTGAAGAACATGTCCAGGCAGATGGCGTCCATTCATCATAGAGCATGAGTCATTTCCAAAACCACTCTTGTTAATTACAAAATTACATTGTCGTCTGAAAAATAATTGAATAAAACGTGAAACATTGCCTCTCTCATAGCTGCTAAATTCAGGGTTAACGTGAAACGACAGGAATTGCCGTCATCTCCAATTTTTGGACTGAACTAAAAGCATCTAATTTGTTGATTCTGATTAATATTTTAGAGCCTAGCCATCAAAGTCTGCCATAATCAATCTATAGTTTAGACCACAGGGACAAGAGCTGCCACCATCAAATATAGGTTAACAAAGAATGAACCCAGACTGGATCAGCTACTCTACTAGATTTCTTCAAAAACTGGGTCCATGTCATCATGTAGCCGATGGTATGTTTGTGGAAGTGGAGCAGCAGTAATTTGACAGCTAGCAGGTCAGAGGCTCCCCAGTGGAGCAGCAGACCAAGTCTAATTAGGAGCCCGACCAAACATAACACTCCTCCTACCAGATTAAACACAGGCCCCAGTGGTGCTGCCACCTATTTCCCCGCATTTCATAACCTCCCCAATTCTCAGCTGCCATGGGAAGTGCGGCTGGTTCAAAAGCCATTTCCCCTGTCCAGCCTGGTCCCTTTATGGCGCTCAACTCTGAAAATACTTAAGCACAGCATGCCAAATGTCCAAGCGTCTTTCTGAACAGTATGGGACTGTCTGTTTGTGAGATTGTGTGCATTTGTAATGCCTTTTTTCTGTTTATGTCTGCTGACAAATCCTCGTTTGTCTGTTTTTTTTTAAGTGTTGTCTCCATCTGTTGTCTGCTTGTCTGTGGACTCAATTACGCTCAGTGCTAAAAAAGAATCACTGTCTGCAATTTTGTCCTGTGCCCCTTTTGGAATGTGGCCTGGCTCAGCTATGCATGGAAGATGTACTCTGTGTTGGATATGAATGCAACAGGCTTAAATCAAACTGTCTTGAGGCATAGAAGATACCCTTTTTAAAGAAAGTCCTTGCAATGACTGCTTCCTTACATTGATAAATCAACTGGATTCTTCTGTGTGCTTCTGAGTCTATCTAACGTCTCTGACCTCTACATCGCTTCAGGGCTGCTCCTCACCTTTGGTGGTGAAGTTTGCCGATACGCAGAGAGATAAGGAGCAGCGGCGCCTGCAGCAGCAGTTGGTGCAGCAGATTCAGCAGCTGAACAGCGCCTCCACTTGGGGAAACATTGCCGGCCTGGGGACCCTCACACCGCAGTACCTGGCAGTAAGTGTTGCTCAAACACGCAGAGCTGCACAAGCCTTCCTCGTGAATTGATATATGGCACGGTTTAAGTTTCAAAATGTATTTATAGTTAAGCCATATGTTAACCATATGGGCCGCTTGACAAAGTACAAGTTAAATAAACTAAGCTACATACAATATAAAGGAATACACTTATACATAATAAAGGGTCTTTATAAGACAATACATTGTACATGTGAAGTGTTGGTTGTAAATTAATTTGTAGATGGAGCCAAAAAAGGACTTGCTTTGATCTTAATTCTTGAGGTTTTGCAGTTTTACCGGTTGTCATATTGATGGGGTTAGGTTTATCTTTGAACAGCCTCTCAACAAAACTGCCTGGGATATGTTGTAATTAATTGTATTATCAGGTGATCTTGTGTTGTTATCTTGTATGTTTAACAGTGACTGACTATTCTGAAAAGAAATGCAGCAGCCATTTTGTCTGCAATACACAGCCTCTTAAGCTTAACCCTTTGAACAATATTTTTATTACATTTTCTAAATTAATTAACTTGATAAAGGCAACACTTGAATTGTCAATACTGTTCTGAAAAAAAACAGCTTTGTTAAGCTATGTTATTATATTGTTGATAAATGATGAGATGTGTCCCTTATTCGTTTCTGATATCAATTCCTTCCTTTCTCTTTGTCCTCAACAGTTGCTCCAGCAGGCCACGACCCCCACCAACCAAGGCAGTTACAATAATATGCAGAGGCTAGGAGGTGAGTGCAGCCTCTCACTGCTCTGAAGTCCTTCTTCTGTAAATGAACAAGCTGCCACTTCTCATGTCAAAAACCTTGTGACTCAGTGCCTGACGCCCACCTGGCTCTAACTATCGTAAACCACATGACTCTTTCAGATCAGTGGCGTATTAGTAATGGATGCCTGTGTAGGCTGCTTAAAGGCACATAACCATTACTTACTCAAATTTTCCGTGTTTTTAACGAAATGGCAAACAGTATAACTATGGAGGGGCACTGTATGTGAAGCTCTAACACTCTAAACGACTACTGCACTTCCTTTTGGTTTTGAATACAGTAATCTTTCTATTAAAGTCCTCTAAACCAGCTATAATAAACACTGTTTGGATTTATTTTGGTACAGTCATGCTACCATATGAAATGGCTTGATGAATCAGCTTAGACACAGGAAGCGCTCAAAAGTTAGTGTGAGTTTATCAAATTTAGAAGTGATTCCATGTCAGCCACAGCTTGCCACAAAAAATCTGACTGATATTGTATTCAACAAACTTAAACTAGCTTTATTAAATGTCAGGTCTTTGGCAGGTAAAACATTTTTAATCAATGATTTTATCACTGAGATGTTTTTAACGGAAACATAGATTGAACAAAATAACAGTGCAGCTGTTCTTATCGAATCAACCCCTCCCAACTTTAGTTTTATGAGTCAGGAAAGAAGGCATAAGAAGGGAGGTGGAGTTGCTATTTTGTACAATGATTCCCTTCAATGCAGGAAGACATCTTATGGGAACTTTGCTTCTTTTGAATATGTGGCCCTTCAGCTGAAATGCTCTTCTCGAGCTCTGTTCCTAAATATCTATAGACCACCCAAATACTGTGCAAGCTTTTTTGATGACTACTGAACTGCTGTCTATAGTGTGTATTGACTTTGACCGTCTAGTCATTGTTGGTGATTTTAACATTCATGTTG
>NW_011368754.1:572-2126 GCF_000735185.1 Notothenia coriiceps | reverse complement strand
GTGCGTGTGTGTGTGCGTGTGTGCGTGCGTGCGTGCGTGTATGTGTGTGTGTGTGTGTGTGTGTGTGTGTGTGTGTGTGTGTGTGTGTGTGTGTGTGTGTGTGTGTGTGTGTGTGTGTGTGTGTGAGAGGATGTGTGTGTGTGTGTGTGTGTGTGTGTGTGTGTGTGTGTGTGTGTGTGTGTGCGTGTGTGTGTGTGTGTGTGTGTGTGTGTGTGTGTGTGTGTGTGTGTGTGTGTGTGTGTGTGTGTGTGTGTGTGTGTGTGTGTGTGTGTGTGTGTGTGTGTGTGTGTGTGTGTGGACCTTGGAGATGAAAGCTGCTGTAGTTTCAGAGAGAAATATAAATCAATATCATTAAATAAAGAGTGACCATGGCCTGCTTTCATACACCAACGAAGAAGAGAACACCTGGGAGGTCTGACGGACCCTGAAGGCAACACACTGACGGATTATTCATCCTTTAGGGGAGAGAAACGCAAAAACAGAAATATTTAAAGACCAAACTGATCTGAAAACGTGACTCCAGAAGTTAGCCGTGTAGCAGAAAGGTTAAGCTAATGCTAACGGTAGCCGTTATCGTCACAATCACGACGTTACTCAGATTGTTATCGTCACAATCACGACGTTACTCAGATTGTTATCGTCACAATCACGACGTTACTCAGATTGTTATCGTGCAAATGTCTTGAGTTGAGAGAATATACAAATGTGGGAACGCTGGGCTCATCACCAACAGTGGATATTTAATATTTAGGGCGCTAGCAGAAACAGGGAGAGCGCTAACGGGGTTCGGTCTGAATGAGAGTGAACGGCTGCTGAGAGGACCCACTGCTCGCTGAACGTTCCTCAGCTCCCGGAGAGCCCGGATGAATAAACGGCTTCCTCTGAAATTAAAGCTCTAACTCATAATAACGAGATGTTCATTTATCCAGAGCTAACGACCAACATCCGTTACAGCTTTTCTCGATTGCTAAAACTCTCAAATTATACATGAAGCACAATTATGTTAACGGACACTCAAAGAGCAAAACGTCAAATCTCCAAAGCTCTAAACACGTTTTCAGCTTTTCACACAATTTGCAAATCAACGTGGCGCTTTGTGCAAACCTCTGCACACGTCTCTCCACGTGAGACAGGAGTCTGGCATGAAGTCACGTGTGAGCACTGAAGTCACGTGTGAGCTTCAAACACTGATGTTCAAAAGGCCTCTCACGGACAGGAAACACGTTCCACCTGAGCAAGCACCTGCTGGCCCCTCAGTCAGGAGGAGGAGGAGGAAGAGGAGGAGGAGGAAGAGGAGGAGGAGGAGGAAGAGGAGGAGGAAGAGGAAGAGGAGGAGGAGGAGGAAGAGGTGGGTGAGAGGAGGAGGAAGAGGAAGAGGAGGAAGAGGAGGAAGAGGAGGAGGAGGAGGAGGAAGAGGAGGAGGAGGAAGAGGTGGGTGAGAGGAGGAGGAAGAGGAAGAGGAGGAAGAGGGGGAGGAGGTGGGTGAGAGGAGGAGGAAGAGGAGGAAGAGGAGGAAGAGGGGGAGGAGGAGGAGGAAGAGGAGGAGGAAGAGGA
>NW_011368754.1:0-396 GCF_000735185.1 Notothenia coriiceps | reverse complement strand
GAGGAGGAGGAAGAGGAGGAGGAGGAAGAGGAGGAGGAAGAGGAAGAGGAGGAGGAGGAAGAAGAGGTGGGTGAGAGGAGGAGGAAGAGGAGGAGGAGGAAGAGGAGGAGGAGGAAGAGGAGGAGGAAGAGGAAGAGGAGGAGGAGGAAGAGGGAGGGAGAGGAGGAGGAGGAGGAAGAGCTGGAGGAAGAGGAGGAGGAGGAGGAGGAAGAGGTGGGTGAGAGGAAGACGAAGAGGAAGAAGTGGGTGAGAGAGGAAGAGGAGGAGGAGGAGGAGGAGGAGGAAGAGGTGGGTGAGAGGAAGAGGTGGGTGAGAGGAGGAGGAAGAGGAAGAGGAAGAGGAAGAGGAGAGTTATAAATACAAAGTTTTAAGGTGGTTAACAAATGTGCAAAAAAA
>NW_011368753.1:0-1786 GCF_000735185.1 Notothenia coriiceps | reverse complement strand
CTTTTGTCAATACATCGCGACCCGAAATTTTGAACCACTCAAATCTATTCAACAAAACATCGTGCTGTAATATATATATATACGCTTTTCAGCATACAATATTAATTAAAGTGAAGTACAGTGCATATATCCCTTATATCCCTTCACAGAACTAAAGAATGATTTTAAATAAGGTTTAATGAGATGATGGAATCAAAGCTGAACTGTTTAACATAAAAAGGCACACGTGCTGAAAACCCAACCCCAGCAGGGGGTCTAGGGGGATTCTCCCCCAGGAGATATTTAGAAATACTAACATATAAATTACGCATTCTGGTACACTCTGAAAAGAAAATAAATAAATGTATGACTACCCCAGTTGAGAACCACTGGTATAGACGATATACTGTATGCATGTCTGTGTGTGTGTGTGTGTGTGTCTGTCTGTCTGTCTGTCTGTCTGTCTGTCTGTCTGTCTGTCTGTCTGTCTGTCTGTCTGTCTGTCTGTCTGTCTGTCTGTCTGTCTGTCTGTCTGTCTGTGTGTGTGTGTGTGTGTGTGTGTGTGTGTGTGTGTGTAGGGTGTCCCTCGATGCAGCTGTTGAAGAGTAGAAATGACACATGCAGACTCAAGGATTTGGTAGAATATTATGTCAAGAAAGACAGTTAACATTACTAAAAAAACATATATTGCTGATTTGAAAATGATCGTATTGCTTCCAACAACAACAAAAATGAACGTACCTTGAAATGACGGCAGCACTGATGGAGGTTTTCTGTAACTGTCCAAGTTCCTTTTCCATTAACTTGTATTTAAACACTGCGAGTGCCCATACCGTGTTGTTGAATGCAAAAAGCCCTGAGTGATTCTCCTTAGCAACGGTCTGTTAGCAAAAAAATAACAGTCCTCTGGAATGTTCAAATAGACCAATCAGAATGGAGTATTCACCCAAGCTTTGTAATCAATTGTTGTCGAATCTTTTTTTGATGCGTAGACACTTATATAATCAGAGCATAGTTCTCAGTCATCCTCACTTTCTGAACAGGAAGTAAAGGATTCCTTAAAGTGCCCTTGAAATGAATCTCAGAAAGGAAAATGATCCTCACACACTCCGGCTCAGTGAGGATAAAAAGTACATTAAAGCTTTTATTTAATCAGGTTTAAAATGTCAACCGGCTGGGACCTCAAAGGGTCTCGTTCTAAATAATCCTACAACACGAGCTCAAGCAGTTCCTTTTAACTTTCCCTTCTTGCTTTATTACTCCCACCTTCCTTCCCTCTTCTTCTTTCAGTAACGGTAGACAACGAGGAAGGATATTTGAAGCAAGAGAAGCAGTTTTTCTAAATAAAACCAGGCACACATTTGTAACAGAGGATCCATTTGAACAGCATGGGATCTGTCTGTTTGATAGCAGGTGTTAGTGTTTGCCCCCCAAGCTTTATAACCCAAGGGGTGTTTCACCAGCCGACATAAAAGAAACATGGATGCACTATTGATCCATTGCTTTCAAACCAGGCAAATGTTGCTCAGAGAGTCAAACAGATGAGAGTCGAGCTGAAAGCAACAGAAAATAAAAACGTCTGATGTTCATGCGTCTGATCCAAAGAGAGACGAGGCAGACGGAAGGTTTGAAGTGATGGAGGAACGAGAAAAGTTTTGGATGGGAGAGGAGTGAGATGCGGAGGAAAACACAAACAAGTCTTCCCCAAATCAATGCGATACCGTGCAAATATGATACTGAAAGAACAGATATACAGCTGTAGGAATTTATTCAAAATGTGTTATGAGGTCCTATTCGGCTTTTTGGG
>NW_011368752.1:0-3390 GCF_000735185.1 Notothenia coriiceps | reverse complement strand
TTTGTGTGTGTGTGTGTGTGTGTGTGTGTGTGTGTGGTTCATTTAAGTTCTTCCTTTTTCTCATGCTTGTGAAAATGGTAGAACAGTCCTTAGCATTAAGTTAAATATATGATGTAGCAGGTAAAATAATGAAAATAAAGTCAAATTCCACTTGAGTAAAGTACAGCAATATTACTGTGTACTTATAGTGATAAAGTAAAAGTATTCAACCCCTTTCTATTATATATATATATATTTACTTATTTATCTATTTTGGCTCTGGGATATCAATAATGATGCATTAACGCGTGAGCAGCATTTTAATATTACAGCTATAGTATATTTGACCATTTTGTATATAATGTTCGATAGTGTAAATTCATCATATGTAGTTTATAATATACTTAATAATATAATAATGTCAGATATTGTATTGCTGTGAAAACTGTATTATCCTTGGAGAGTTAGTGAAGTATAAGTACAAAGGAGCCTTACATTGCCATATTTAAGTACAAGAAGTACCTCAAAAGTGGATTTAAGGACTCAGGATCCGTTGCATTGCATCACTGCTGTGGTATAAAAACATGTTTTAATGCAAATATGTAATATGTATGTTTCCATCTTTAAACGCCGCTTTAACTTAGATGTGCTGATGTAACAGAAAACACCTCATATCTACAATAAAAATGGCTTTAACAAAAAATAACTCCGACAACTATAAAGTGACTGTTCTACCATTTTCACAAGCATGAGAAAAAGGAAGAACTTAAATGAACCACACACACACACACACACACACACACACACACACACACACACACACACACACACACACACACACACACACACACACACACACACACACACACACACACACACACACAGGTACGGACAGGAGTTCAGTCACGTACTCACAGGTTGGAGAATAACAACGAGAGCCTGAGGAGGAAACTCTCTGGTTTTCACGCTATCACTTCTGAGAAGAATGAAAGATCGTTTTACGGGTTGATCTTTAACTCTTTTCATGAATGATCTCTCTAATTGACTTTTCAAAACATCTGACATGAAGCAACAACGGAAGACGAGATGTTTTATGAACATTCAGAGATGCCAAACCCTGACGCGACTGACTGGAGATTCCAGGAAAGATTTGAAGAACATTGGTGCAGCCTTTTCATTTCAATGGCTTCCTGCCAAAATAAAAGAAGTATATAATTATCTGAGGACAAAAACTTGCTGCAGCACGTGCAAACAAATTAAAACTTCACAACCACATCTCAAACCTGTTTATCCTGCGCGATGTTTACCTTGCAAATATATATATTTATTTATGTAAGTTGGATTAATTTTATTCAATAAACAAAGATACTTTTAGGTTCATTTCTAAAATACTATTCATCTACTTTTGATAAAAACGTTTTCCATGTCCGTTATATGTCCTCTTTTTTTACTAACATTTGCAAGAAGAATTACTAAATATTTACAATATTACAACAAAAGAAAGACACAGAGAAGAAATAGCGGGAAATTAAAAAAAAGCAGCAAAATATTTGTGACGTTTTGTAATTTAAAATTGTTTTAATTGTATAAACTTTTTTGCTGATCGTAAAAAATACCCAAATTTTTTTTAAGGTCCGTTCTTTTTATTGGTGGACGTCTGCAAGTGTTTTATCAGATTATAAAAGTAGCACCTTTCAACACAGGGTAATTCAAAGTGCTTTACAAAAATAAAAGACATTAAGAAAATGGCATTTAAAAACAGTCGTTAAAAAGCAAAGATAATAAAAGAAACATTAAAAGAAAAAATACATGAATAAAAGTTTACTGTGTAGAAGAAACAATGGCAACAAATGAAAACAAAAAACAGTTTAAATTCCTTTATGTGATCTTTTTATTGATGGACGTCTGCAAGAGGGAATACCAAATATGTTATTAGCAAGAAGAAAGTAAAACACAAAGAAGAATATTGTCATAAATAAAACTGTTTCTGTCGAGTCGAGTCCTAAAACCCGGAAGTGAGTCAGCATGTCACCACTTCCTGTTCCCTCGTCTCAGAGCCAATGGGATCTCTCCATAGGATTTTCAAAATATCTGCAAATAAGGTCTGTGGTTGAGACACATTGAAGAGACAGATCACGTTTTGTTCTACGACATTAAATCCATCAGCCGTGACCCCCCTGGTGATTTCTGAAGAGTTGACGTGTCTGAAAAACGATGGTTGTTACCAAGTGGCTGAATAGGACTACAGAAGTTGTGGAGGCCGTTGTACGTCATTCAGAGCACGGGTCTGATTTTCAAGAACCGAACCCGCCCCCCGCACATATTGCCAATTAGTTCCGCAACCCGACCCGAACCCGCATGTGAAGGACCAGGGTACGCAAAAATCAGGAATGCAGGTTGAGGTGCAAAAATAAGGATTTTATTTACCCAATTTTAGGATGGGTAATAAACTCAATTAGGTTTAAAACAAAAAGGTGTAAATGAAAACAGACACAATCTAGCATTTAAGGGATAAACAAAACGTCACAAAAATGGGTGACATCCTGTGTGCTCTTCTGTCCAACAGCAACTCACATCCCCCCCTGTCATCTCCACACTGCAGGGACTTATAGCCCTACTGGCCAGTCCATTGTCGCATGCAGGGGGAAGAAGCTCTAAAAAGGGGTGGCTTAAATGGAGTGGCCTCTTTAAACACCCCTCAGGGTTTGAGAGGAATGGCGTAGTCCAATTAGCTGACACATCTATAAAGGCAGGTGTTTTCCATCAGCTCAGTCTTTTGCCAGGAGGAAGGTGAGCTGTAAAACACTGACGATAGGTTTACACACAACACAATTAACAATATATATTTTAAGCAAGATTGCGTGCACTCAATCTAGCAAAATAAAGCTGTTTCAAATCAATGTGTATGTCTGATGTAAACAAAAGCATAACCTTTAGGATGTGTGTTCGTTTGTGAGGCTTGTAGCCCTCACACCTACCCTGAGAACACAGTCTCAGACAAACGAGAAACCAACAATGACAGACAGCAAAAACAGAACTTAAATACACACAAGACTAATCAACGAAACAAGAGACAGGTGAGGAGGGAGGAGAAAACACAGGGGCACCAGGTGAATCAAGTAAACAGGTAGGAGGGAACACACTCAGGCCCAATCCCAAACCACTCCCTCCACCCTACCCCTCCGTGACGGAGTGAGCTCCGTCTGTAGCCACACTCGCAGCTCAACGAGGCTCCCTCCTGTCAGATGGAGGGTGTAAATACAGCGGCAAGCTTTGGGACGGCCTCCCCTCTCTCCGGCAGAAACAGGAAATGCCCTAACTGTATGTAACAACGGTTTCAAATCAGCATCTCTTAGACAAAAAATGTAAATTAATAACTCAAATAAAACTCCAAACATATTTCATTGTGTT
>NW_011368751.1:0-2197 GCF_000735185.1 Notothenia coriiceps | reverse complement strand
CCTGCTGTATGTTCAGTGTATATCAGTATGTAGTGTCTCTACTTTAAAGAGTCCTCTCCTGCTGATGTTCAGGTGTATATCAGTATGTAGTGTCTCTACTTTAAAGAGTTCTCTTCAGTTGTATATCAGTATGTACTGTCTCTACTTTAAAGAGTCCTCTCCTGCTGATGTTCAGGTGTATATCAGTATGTAGTGTCTCTACTTTAAAGAGTCCTCTCCTGCTGATGTTCAGGTGTATATCAGTATGTAGTGTCTCTACTTTAAAGAGTCCTCTCCTGCTGATGTTCAGGTGTATATCAGTATGTAGTGTCTCTACTTTAAAGAGTCCTCTCCTGCTGATGTTCAGGTGTATATCAGTATGTAGTGTCTCTACTTTAAAGAGTCCTCTCCTGCTGATGTTCAGGTGTATATCAGTATGTAGTGTCTCTACTTTAAAGAGTCCTCTCCTGCTGATGTTCCAGATGAACTATAGACACAAAGGAAGCCATCACCCAGGTCATTACAGAGCAATTGGAGCTGTATAATTACATACTGTGTTGATTATTCGATGGATGCGAGACTTAGCAGGATTTCTTTTCCACTCATCATTCATTAGCATGCTCAGCTGCATTTCAATGACCCGAGTAACACAGCCCTATATTAACATAATCAGAAGCATTTCACGTAATCTGTATGAGTTATGCCAAATTTGAAAGTCTTTACTTGCCACCAACACTGGCTGAGGCCGATTATAGCTCTGATATGCTCCATCATTACTAACCACATACACACTTAACCACTTTCAAAATGTTGTGCAAGATTGCCTTGTCTGAAAAATTTATCAGCGCAATATTGCAAGTCGCTCCATTTAACCCGAGGAGCAGACAATTCCAGCGTTTGAGCCAACTAGAATTGTCTCAGAGGAAAGAAAATAGCTCATACCCATTATCTTGAAATAATACTTTGAGCCTGCTGTTTCAAACACTTGTAGTCTGTGACATCTGGCTCAGGAAACTGAAATGTTAACTGGGCCCTTGCTTCTGACACAGAGGGAAGGATTTGTCCTGCCTGGAAACAGAGTAAATGAGACTGGACTCCGGCGTTAATGTTTCCAGACAGAAGACTTTAACTGCAAGTAGAAAACCCTCAAAGCTAAGCGCTAAGTGAGGACAGTCTGCAGAAGCACTTCAACATGTCAGAGAAGAGAGAAGCTGCTTTGATGTGGCGTATGCTCCACCTAGCTGGTTCGATAGATGGAACGAAATTAAATAAAAATGGGTCTACAAGCGTGAAAAATGACTGCCTTTTCCAGCCCTTTTTGTACATTTTCATTCCTCTCTTTTTCTGATTTGTCGATTGTTCTGGTTTTATTAAATGTATGAAAGTGTACATTTGTCATATGCCTCGTAACCAACTAATCTTTTAAAATTCAAATAAAAAAAGTGAGCATAACTGTGACCATAGCTTCTTATTTCTAAGGAGTCCTGAGCTAAAAAGCCGGGGGACCATTGGTTTAATCTGAACGGTAACTATGCATTATAAAAATAAATATATTGAACGCCCTGAAGCAGTTCTGTGAGGTTTTATCTTACAAAACTTTTAACCAATTTGGCTTGAGCTGAAAATACTTTCTCCCCCTTGGATTGGAGAGAAAAGGGAAGTTGTCCGGTGTAATCTCACAGCAATGTCTTTCACTCCTTCACTACCTCTGTTCTTTTTTTAATTGGCAGCAGTAGGCACCCTCCTTTGGTTCAGCTCGTTAACAACCCTCCAGGATGTTCCACCTTGAATCAGACTCACAGATGGTCCCACCCTAAGTGGCTTTACTTCCTTTGGATCTCCTAACGTTGGCAGATTCTCATGCATGGCTTCAGATGAGAGGACTTGTATTTATTGTGAGATGTTGGTGAGGAAACACAGACTCAAATAGTTCACTTTATCAGCATAAGTCATCACTGGAGAGAAACATTCACACCCATACAAGGTGACGTAATAAAATGCACCTCGACAATCCTTTCTCATTTACTCACAATGCCAGGCTGCTCTCTCGTGACCTGATGTAACCTGACATCCTCGGACACAGTGGTTCCCAACCTGGGGGGCTCGCTGGGGCGCCAAAGATCGCAGGGGGGGCGCCAGGCCTCAGATGATTTGAGGCCAAATATCATATTTAGACTTTTTTTCTTTTTTTATTTTTTTGTATATAATTGTAACGCAA
>NW_011368750.1:22520-34746 GCF_000735185.1 Notothenia coriiceps | reverse complement strand
GGTTATATGGGATGCCCAGTCTACGTAAAGATGGGTCACTCATTTTGAAATATTAAACTTGGTTTTCTTGTCTTTAATTTTTCATCCTCATGTAGAATGCTATTATGAAACACACATTTGGTTGTTTATAGCATAAAGAACATCTGATTTAATGTGAGGTAGGGAAATAATCATTTGAGTATAAGTATGTGTATATAAATATGTAATTTACAACTGCTGTAAGATGCTTGAAAAGCTTGAACCTTGAAAAAGCTTGAAAAGTGCCTGAATTTGACTTTGGAAAAGGTGTAAGAACCCTGATAATAGTTAGTAGAAAATATACAGAAAAACGACATAGTAATATTCAAAAATATTTTTTAAAACAGTATAGTATGTCGAAAATATGCAAAATAAGACATGGTATAGGATGTCGAAAAAATACATAAAACAGACATAGTATAGTATGTCGAAAACATTCGGAAATATATACACAAACGACATAGTATGTAAAAAAATAACTACATAGTGTCGAAAATATGCTAAGAAAATATTTGTTAAAAGGACATAGTATAGTGCGTCCAAAATATGCACAAACTACATAGTATGTCAAAAAATATAAAAAATAACGACGTAGTATGTCCAAAATATAACAATTTTTTTTAATATGTCGAAAATATGCCCAAAAAAACATAGTATAGTATGTCGAAAATGGAAAACAAAAAATAAATAAAAATAACGACGTAGTTTGTCCAAAATATATATATTTTTTTAATATGTCGAAAATATGCCCAAAAAAAACATAGTATAGTATGTCGAAAATGGAAAACATACATATCCAGAAATAGTATAGTATGTCAAAAAATATTTTTAAAAGACATAGTATAGTATGCTGAAAATATTTGAAAATGTACAAAAACAACATATGTAGAAAATATGCAAAAAAAACTACATAGTATAGTATGTCCAAAATATGCAAAATAAGACATATTGTAGTATGTTGAAAATATTTTACAAAAATGAAATAGTATAGTATGTCCAAAAATATTTTTAAAAAACGACATAGTACAGTTTGTTGAAAATATGCTAAAAAACTACATGGGATAGTATGTAGAAAATATTTTCGAAAATATACAAAAACCACAAAGAAAATATGCAAAAAGTGACACAGTATAGTACGTCGAAAAATACTGCAAAAAAACCCGATATATTATAATGTAGTATGTGGAAATGTAAACAATGGAGACTAACATTAATAGCAAAACAAGCTGCACTACACAGAGGGTACAGCAGGTGGAGGTGCATAACAGCACATGATGCAGCAGTTGAGGACAGAGCAGGGAATAATGGCACTATTTTTCATGCACACATTACTCTATAATGAGTCTCTCAAACAACTATTGCCATTTATATAGTGCTCTCCACAGTGGGGACAACAAGTGTGCAGAACTCAATACCTCTGAGTCACGAGGCTCTGCTTTCTGCTGCAGACTTCATTAGTAATTGATTGTCTCGTGGTAAGTGTGTCTGGCAGCAAAAGCTTATGTGTGTTTGTTGTCTTTATCTTTGCTCACACTTACAATTCAAACCTACATAGAACATATGCAAGAAGTATGTATGGGGAGCTTTGACTTTTAAACAGAGAAATTAGAAATACTTAAGTAATGTGCTAGAGGACATCAAAAGAATAAACTATAAGGCCCGTCAGTTATGTTTGATCGTGGAGGCCCAGCATGTCCGTCGTGGATCGGCCCTCTGTTGTGAATGTGTAGGTGCCGAGTTGTGCCTGTCAAAACAGCTGGCAGCCGGTCACGCCGCTCGCTTATCCTGACAGGATCTTTTTCATCCAGAAACACGACTCTCATCCAGCAATGATTCATTCAAACAATGTGCTGTCAGCAGGCCAGAGGCTCACTCGTGCATTCAATATGTGATCCAGCCATTGTCTTGGAACAGCCCAAATGTTGATATGACTTATCATCATGCAGTATACATTCATTCATGTGGATAAAACTAATTTGTATATTTTGGCTTGTCTCATTGCACTGTTTGTCTAGCATCACTGAATAGAAGTTTAACATTTCTTATCTTCAAACAAAGAAAGGTATCAGCAGTGTCATACAATATTGAAAAATAAGTGCATTGATTTAAGACATGAAGCAAAAACAAACACCAATTGCATGCAGCATAAAGGGTGTCCTATCATCAAATGCTACCAAACATATGTGTACCACCAGTCAAATAAAAACTGGACATTGTCGCTCGCAGAACCTTCAAAGGACAGTAAGGCAAGCCCCCACCATTTAGGTCGTTTTATATTTCTATATATATACATATAAATATTCGTTAGCTTAGTCGGGCGAATGTGGCTCAGTAGTAGTAGTAGTAGTGTGCTCATCTTCAGATCAGGAGAGCGCTGGTTCAATCCCACCTTGACACCCACTGCAGTAAGTATTTCTCTGGGGAAGACTTCACCCCAAATTGCCCACAGTATTGAGTGTATGTAAGTCGCTTTGATTACAAGTAACATGTTATGCAATGTCAAGTTTCAAGGTCCTTCTCTCAGATTAATTCTGTAATTCAAGGTTCATGCAGTGTCATTCCTGGTAACTTTGAAGATCTTTTAAAATAAGCATCATTACTAAACCTGCAGCACGCATCACAGCCATAACAACAACAAAAACGCAGAATTTTGAACGATCTCAACTTGCCATGAAGGTTAAGCTCCCATGTGTCAAGGTTAAAGGCAGATCCCATGTGTTGAGGTTAAAGAGACACAGTGTCCCTCTGGTCAGGGTGTCCTTTAGGGGATTAGCTGGTGTTGATCCTAAACTGACAGTTAATCAGACGTGGAATCAATTAAACAGCGTTCGGATTAGGTTGCTGCTCCACTGCTCTGGACGTTTTGTGCACGGCTGACCCCCGTGACTCAAACACACACACTGTCATGGCGGGCAGCCGGTGCCACGTTAACCACTGCGCCACTCTGGACCGCTCCCCCTGCGAGGTGACACTCAATTATGGATGACCATCATTAGAAACCAGAGCCACCGGAACACAGGCTCGCCCAGACTGACACACACACAAACACTGTGATGGGCACGGCGATTATTCCCAGAGACACCCAAGACTATTGAAGTGCTAATGGAGTAACACCATCCATTTCATTACATAACCACTGCACCTGTAACCCCTGTAGCCTCCAGGTGACCAGCAGCATGCATTTTCCATATCAGTATAATTATTAGCAAATTGAAATCAGTGTCAAATTATGATGGTATCTGGAACTTGATGTTGGACGCAGCTGCATATTCGTCCTTCCTTGTGTCTCGGCTATCATAATCCTTCATTTGTTCTATGAAAAAGTGAATACAAAGCACACATCTCTCATCAGTCATTAACACAGGGATTAAGCTGTAATAACAACGGGGCCATCAGATGACGGTCATAAACACAAAAAGAAGGTTTCAGCTTTCACTTTAATCTATGGCTATGTCAGTTTTCTCCATCCACGTCTCTATTATCTCTAGTCATTTTAAGCCTGACAATGGCTAAATGATCTCAAAAACTCTGGATAGATTGCCCAGACATTTAATACAGACATAGTGTAGCCTACACGTCTTGCTCAGAATTCATTCCTTTCAATTTGATAATCGCAAAACCTTTCATCTACCAGCATCAAGTAACTTTTTTCAAGTGGTTGAATACCTTGGATTATGAATACAAATAATTAAATACCTGCCAAAGTAGCAGCACTCTGTGTTTAGTGCTAACTAGCAATTGTTATAATGCTATAATGCTAAACGAAGATGGTACATATGATAAAACAGTGAATGCATTGTTAGCATTAGCATGTTGATCTTGTATAGAAAGTCAGTTTGACACAAAATCATGGGACAATCAGCCACTAGCAGCTAAGTATTGATTTAGGAGTGTTCACTTCACAAAACAATGAGGCTAACATCTTTAGCATTAGCTAGATTAGCATAGTTGTTGCTAATGTCTGTACTTTTGGTGGATTGGCTGTTTGGGGAGAAAAGTGTTGTCACATAACTGACAACACTTTCTCTCTGAACACAGCTTCCTGCTGTGTGAATACAACATCAAGGGGTGTACAGCAAGTGCACATACAGTACATACTTTTGAAAGAAGAACGTTGATTTACAATCCCATGTAAAGACAGAGAAAGTCTGTGTGGCAGTGGCGGTTCTAGACCAATTTGACTGGGGGGGGCCACTGGGGGGCCAGTTATTTTCTGAGGGGGGCACAATAAATGCAGGACGAAAAAGAGAACTAGACAGTATGAAGTAATGCGCATAAGAAAACAATGCAATACAGTTATTGGTATTTGTTTCAGTACACTGATTTATTTCAGATATATCTTATAGTTATTACTGTTAGCTTCAGCTTAAGTTATAGTACCATTTTTGCACTAACACCATATCATATTTATATAAAAATAAAGGCAATGAACAGTTACATCTCTACTTTACATCTACAATTACACGGATACAATAGTTTAACTCACCTTCAATTATCGTGGTAGTCTCTCGAAACGTAGGTTTCAATCAGTCTTTCTTGGATGCAACAGCCTCTGATGATCCGAGATGAAAACTGTTTGTTTTTCGCGCGCTTCAGCCGGAGAGTGAACGTGAGTGCACCGCTCTAATGGTTCAGACTACAAAAGACGAATAACGTTAGTTCCGCCTATTCCGTCATTCAATAAATCGTTTAATAAATCATACATTTTTCATTTTTTTCACTTTTCATTTTTAGGGGGGCCACAGGGGGGTCAGAGGTCAGTGTNGTTATTACCCGTCCCCTTGTGTGTTATGAAGGTTTTTCTGTATGTAAACAGTCTGTAGAGTCAAAACTCTCAAAGTACACCCTGTAGCGAGTAAAACTCTAACACAGAAAATACCTCCCCAAAACGCCTCGTTGGAGATACGTCACTGTCCATTGATTCTTCCGGGTAACTCATGATGTCATGCTTTACCCGGAACCAAATGGACCAATCCGTGGAGCCGTTACGTTACGTCCGCGGAGCCGTTACGTTAAGCCCCCGCTGATTGGTCCAAATTGACCAATCCACGGACTTCCTCACACACACACTCAGGGCATGCAGCTCTGCTGATCTCTCCTCCCTGGCTGCAGGCTGATAACAGACAGTTGGGATCGCGGCGAAATTCTCTCTGCAGACCCATTCTCACAGCGTTTATCAACCTTTTTCTTACTCAATATCAAGCCACACTTATTGTTTTTACTTCGGCTGTGACTTTGTGTGTGCTCAGGGTGAGTTTGGCTGTGTTTCGCTGTCGCTAAACAAGGAAACCACACCTCCACGGAGCTCAGCGCGATTCACAACGTCACAGGGAGGATGGGGGCTGGAGCTATTGGAGCTACAACGAGCCGTTAAAGGCAGAGAGTGAAGTTCAGTGAATACATGTAGTTTACAGAGATGCTGTATGAGAAACCAAAGTGGTTTTGGAAAATTGCACAATATACATATATTCTAGTAGACCTCAACAATGGAATTATGATCAGTGGAAATGGCCATGAAATGGGACCTTTAAATGTATCTGAATCAAAGTATTTGATCCATTATAAGCTAACCTTTTTTTTTTCTAACGCTGCCAATGTCATATGAAATAAAAGGGCCACAGAGAAATTAATACATAATAGATGCTATGATTAGTTAGTCAGTCAGGACTCATTTCCCCCACTAAGAATGTTTGCTTTCATTTTGGCTTATTGGTCTGATTTTCATTAATCTGTTGGAAGGGTAAAGCACTGGCCAAAGAAGAAACCTTTAAATCTTTGAGCAGATTTGATCAGGGAGAGGACACAAACATCGTGTTTCACTTATGGAAACAGTCTTGGTGGAGGTCTGTGCTCTTTGAGTGGCGTTATGTCATTGGTTAAAGAACATATTAACAAATCGCTGCAGTTGAATGTTAGCTTGCACTAACACTGTTACATTGCAGAAATGTTGATTAATGTGCATAAGGTAATGAAGCCTGAAAACTGGGAACATTTCTAGTTTGGTGGTCAACATATCATTAAAATATCCAAAGTGTGTATGTTTGGTCATATTGTGAGGAAGTTGATACCCCAGTTGAGCATAAAAGGTAGAGAAAGTAAACAAACCCCTGTTTTCAACTTGAGGAACTTTGCAAACAACCAGCAATGAAAACGGTTACAGTAGAATTGATACTTTTTTTACTTTGACTTTAAATGTCAGTACAAAAATGGGTTCATGAGCAGTGAATACAAATAGATCCATACGTCTACATTAAACATGAAATGGTTTAGACCAGGGGTGTCAAACTCAAGGCCCACTTCATTTTATGTTGCCCGCAAGAACTCTGAAAGAATATAATACGTTTATATGCCGCTTTACAGAAGCATGTTGCCCATAAACTACATGTCCCACAAAGCATATACATAATTGTATGCATATTATTTTTATATTTTTTTGATATATATATTTTTTTTTGTTTTATTATTTTTTTATTATTATATTATTATTATTATAGTTTTTTTTTTTTACTGTCTTTTTTTTATTTTTGTTATTCCTAATTCGTAGTGCTATATTACTACCTATAACCTATATATATATATTCTACGTTCCTCTCCCCCCCACTTATTTATATATCATACTTATACTATATCTACCCCGTTTCTTAAAGTTACAACTGGCCCTTTGAGTTCAACCATAATGCTGATGTGGCCCGCAATGAAATGTAGTTTGACACCCCTGGTTTAGACCAAATGGCTCTACCTAAGCCTTTTAAACAAAGGTAACATTACAATTAAAGAGCTTAAAGGTAAATGTTTTGGCACTGCAGCATATAAAAAACTCATACTGTATGTGGTATGTTTGGTTGGGAGTCCTGTTTGTGAGCAAGGCATGAATGGAACAGTGAAGAAGCTGCCATTTACACCTGTTTCTGCTACCCTACCTCTACTCAGTATTTCATAACTTCCATCCCTTATCCATCTTTTCTTTCATTCACCTTTATGTTGGTAGTATTTCAACACAGGTCAGTATTTCTAATCTATTATCTAAACATGTGACTAACCTCAGTACTAACTTCTCTTCTCACTGCAACATTTCCTGGCCACTATCACTGCCTTTCTATCGCATATCTGTCTCAGTAGTCCATGCTGTTTAGCTGGTTCTTCCTATCCGTCTTCCCCTGAAGGGCTGCAGGGAGCAGTGGCAGGTTCAGGTCTGCCACCCGCCGCTGGAGAGATGATCGTAACTGAACTGAGTTCCTCTTCAGCCCTCCTCCTGCCGTCCCTCTGTCTCCTGCACCTCCTGCTGCTGGTGACAGATCTTTTCTCTTGTCCCTCTCCTGCCTGAGGCTCTTAATGACCAAAGTATGTTGTCTCTGTGAGGGGAAGGCGGGAGGTTTGGACCCGTTCACCAGAAGTCCTGGGGGTCCGGGTCGGGTCAACCCTACCCACGTCATCTTCCTGCCTCGTCCGTCTTTCAGCCCCACGTTGCGCAGGCGGGGCAGTTGGGCAGAGGTGGACGTGGATGTTGTCTCCATGGTACTCTGTTGGTCTTTTTCTGTCTTTGTGGGGTGTGCGTCCGCCTCCAGGAGCATTCTGGGAGAGATACCGTTCTTCTCTGAGGAATAAAATGTCTGCAGCTTCTCTAGACGCTCGTTGATGCTCAGGTGATGGGAGTGGTCGTCCTGGTGGCGGTTGTCGTGGAAGCAGTCTGACCCGGGGTCTGCCGCCCCGTCCGATTGAGTTGTCCTGAGCAGGTGTGTGTGTCGAATCGGCCTCGACGTGCTGCCGTCTCTGATTGGCTCGGCCGGTAAAGGGACTTGGCAAGGGGCGGATTCACAGAGTTGCGATGCAGAGGCTTTAGGAGGAGAAAGACGGACAAGTTCCCTGTCCCCGAAAACAGACACTAGAACAAACAAACAGATAGAGCATGTCACACACTGTACCTAGGATATGTGCTGCTTCTATTCTATATTATTCTAATACTGACCTTCAGGAAACAGCATCTCTCTCGTGTCTAAGCTGATGGCGATCTCCTCATCAGTGGCCCCGTCCTCTGTGCACAGGGGGCCAGGGGAGGGAAGGCGGGGGGGTATTGAGGGGGAGACAGAGTGAGGAAGCTGGGGTAGGGATGGGGAAGGGGGACGGTTTTCTCCATCCTCTCGGCGGCCCTTTCTAAGCAAGTCCTCAGGCCTCTTCCTGTTGATGTGATATTCTGTCATCTGTTGGGCTTTCAACGGCCGGCTGGACGGCTTTGAGCTTTTCTCGTTGGTCTTTTCATTCTAAAACAATAAGTGATCAGTTGTTAAAAGGCCCAAGAAAGTTTTGACAAAAGACATCCCATAGTCTTGGAAAGCTGCCTGAAGATTAAGAGTTGAATTGAACTACACTTGTGTGTTTCATTCGATTGTTGATGGTATTTTACTTTGATATTGTATGAGCTACCTCTAAGCTTATCTGTAATAAACATCAGTAATTTAGAACATTGTATTGGGCGGCATCTTACTACCAGAACATGGGAGCTGTAGCTTATTTTCAATCCTACATCTATCTTCCCGCTCCATTAAATACTGACTTGTGCAACAAATAATAATTCCTCAAAATAATAAATGTTTTCCTCCTGTTTGAGGTACATTTTTGAGAAATTCTAGTAGCTATTTCGAGGATATTTCTTTGGTAAATGAAATATTTATGACTTTTTAAAAAAACTATATATTTAGGTTTTCATAGGAACAAAATTGGAGTTTGTTTATTTGTATGTTTATTTAGGATCCCCATTAGCTTTTGCTCTTGACAAAAGGTACTCTTTCTGGGGTCCGACACTTAAAACAACACAACAATAATACAACAATACAACAATACTCAACAAAACAACATTCAAGATACAACAACATCCCCAACATCATCAACAATCTCCAACATCATCAACAATCTCATCCACTTTCAACATCAAACTCATGGATGACATCAAGGATGAGTGCACCAGACCAGTACAAAGCATGAAATAAGATTCAATTAGGGTTCACAATTCACAAGGGGTACATGCTCATTAGTAGATGGCCCTTCAATCTCTTCTTGAAAGAGACTCTGGACTCTATTTCAGCAAGGTAGTTTGGCAATGAGTTCCATTCCATTATAGCTCTATAAGACACAGAAGATTTCAGAAGATTTTTCCTGGGTTTAGGTGCCAGTAGATGGCCTGATGTAGCTTGTCTATTCATGCTCGTCTCTTGTTTAAACTATTTGATCCTAAAAATAGAGCTAATCTGGCAGCCTTGTTTTGAGCTATTTGTATATGTGTTTTTGCTGCTGACATAGAAAGGGAGGCCAGAAATTATTTAGAGAAGGAATTATAACATTTATTACACCTCTATTTCAAACACAAAATACCACTTTACTTTTTAGCTTTGGTCTCCGTACACGCTTCTATAAGTTTTCATTTTCCATTTTTTATATTCTATTTTTATTTTATTTTTTTTATATGCTAATAATTGTTTTACTATAAACCAACCAACCAAATGTGAACAGGTGTTTATTTGACTACTTTCTACTTTTGGGATTGTTATTGGGAATCCTTATCCTTTAATAGAATAATATCACATCAATATATCTATAAATGATCATTGCATATATTTCAATGACATTACCTGACTCTTTGAGTCAGCGTCATGCCTCTCTCTCCATGTATTCTTGCTTGGAAGACTCCAGTCATTATTCTCTAGTTTCTGAAAATCAATCATTTTAAGCTGTTAAAACTTCACAACATCTTTCTTATAATTTAATATATGTTTATGCATATAATTTAAAAAAAATGTCACCTTGGCCTTTGTTCCCTTCTGGCTCCTGCTGAGCTTGTGGAGCAGCAGGTGATAGGAGGCCATGATGGCGGAGGGTCTGTTGATGGTGAGTGTGTGTATGATTTCAGAGAGGGAGTAGCCCAGCGTGTCCGTCATGTATCCCAGCACAGAGGAGTTAAGATCCTCTGGACCCAACCTGGGAAATAACAAGAGAGGTGGATGGAAAAACCGTAACAAACATAAAATGTGAAGAGTGAAGCAGAGAGAGAAATGTGATAGTGATTAAGGGTTTGTTGGTTCTGAAAAGTACGAGCAGTAACTGAAGGATTTGGTGTTGATGATTTTCAAATGTGAGCAGAACAGAGCAGCGCTTCATTCATGTGGATTCAAGAAGATGTTATTGCCAAGAGGAGCGATACATGATTGCATTTCCACACTGCGTAAAAAGTGATAAAAGCATTTCAGTCATGCTCTAACACACGAAGCTGTTACTCTACTGACCACAAAAACGTTCTCTTTGTTCGAAAAATTGCAGTGATTTCCCCCCTCTGTTTCCCACATTGTAATGTTTGCTGCAGAACAGTCTTACTTTGCCCTCATGTTGCAAACAAATATACTATAGAAAATCGGAAAGTATAAAAGGGATTAACATACCTTTTTTTTAGGAATATGAAAGTCAAACATTACCTATTTTCTAATATTTAGATGGGTTTGAAAGATAGGATATAGATTTCAAATATAAAAAGGTAGATTTTGAAGTCTGAGAGTAGATACCTGTTTTTATGAGTGAGTGTGTGTAGTGGTTTCTTGGCGTATCCCTCGTTGATCCACCTCTCCTCCATCGCAGCTCTGACACTGGGTCTCTTCGCTGGGTCTGGCTCCAGGAGAGACAACACAAATGCCACCGCACCTGAATCAGGGGCAATGATAAAGCAGTGTATTGTTTGTTTACCTAGTTTTCAGGATTTTCAATTATTCTGTTTCAGAATTCAGTTTGGTGCAAGTTCACATTTCCCTGGAAAATACAGAGATGTTTAGCCTCCAGCCTGTAACATGTGCTGTTACAGTTCACTCTTACATCATTTTTGTAATTAATAAAGGGAAAAATGCCGAGCTATCCAGCATCAAACAGGTTGTGGAGACCAGAAACCAAGCTCAAAGTAGGTTCACTTACATTCAACAGGTTTAATTTCAGATTATAAAGCTATTATCATCGACCCTAACTAGCATAAATAACCATGTAATTACAAAGTTAACCATTCTTAGCATTTACCCTGGGTTCCCTATTCACCAACTCACTCACGCCCATGTGTCCTGCTCGTTGGGAGCAGTAGTGGGCTAAAGAGGGATTTTTTCCTGCTTTTTTTTTCCCGCTGCTGGAGAGGACGCTGGCGTTGACTGTTCGCCGCTTCTCCGCCTCTGTCACCCTCTATCACGTGTGTCCTGCTCGTTGGGAGCAGTAGTGGGCTAAAGAGGGTTTTTTTGTTTTTTTCCTGCTTTTTTTTTCCCGCTTTTTTTTTCCCGCTGCTGGAGAGGACGCTGGCGTTGACTGTTCGCCGCTTCTCCGCCTCTGTCACCCTCTATCACCCTCAGCTACCATTCGTTCTTCAATCTTTCGAATTGGACCACTGTCCTGCATTTACACATCTTTAATGCAATGCACATTGTTTTTAAATTTTTTACTTATTTTGGACTTCTGCCTCCGTTGCTGGCTGTAGCCGGCTGCCCTCACGTAGCCATCAACGTGCCGGGTGGCTATTGCTATCTGCTACATCGCCTACTGTCTGTCTCCGTCCCACGCAACAACCGTGGACTCTCTCTGCCTCCTGCCTTCATCTCTGGGGTGCATCTGTCCCGTCCCGCTGCTCACATCCTCCTGCCATGTCGTGGATCTTCCTCGTCTCCACAACAATCCTCCACCTCTGTGAACCTAGCCCGCTAGCTGCTATCGCTGCCATCCCACTGCTCCCAGCCATTCCGCCTGTCATCATTCTGAAATACTCCATCTCACAGCTGCTGTCATTGACCAACTCCTCCACTCCGTCTTCCATCTCAGTCATCAGACATCTTGGACTCCTTAGTCGACCCCGCTACATTCACCGAAGCACCCGCCGCAGTTTTGTTTACCTTCAGCACGGACAATCCATTGCATCCATCTGCTCCACGCAACGCACTGTTGCACACCCGACGCGTCATCAGAACGCAACTCCTACTGCTTCTCTTACACTCTCCCCCGCTCACCTACACTCCCCCACGTTTTTTACAAGGGAAGTCCAAAGAAATGAGTAAATGACAGACTACAAAGAAGATAATTATAACGACGACGTATTACACATACAACGGTAGTAACAATAGACATCTACACCAAAAGGCTCGGCGAGGCTAATGTTCCTCTCAATGTTGCCCTCTTGACACTGCAGTATACATATGTGTTT
>NW_011368750.1:15006-22475 GCF_000735185.1 Notothenia coriiceps | reverse complement strand
TCGATTTTTGTAGCAGGGTCTGATATTGAATGTCTTTTCTTGTTATTTGCACAAATATGAAAATGCATACTTTATGTTTGTAGTACTTGTTCTTGTTCCCGTCCTGTTTACTGTTTGACACTTTAAAATGTACTTCTATACTAAAAATGCCTGTACAAATCAAGATTATTATTTAAATAAAGAAAACATTTTGGAGTAAAAAAAAAATTTGTAATTTTTTTGTTAGAATTTTGTTTTTTTTCTTAAATATCGACCGGTGGACTTGTATATCGCGTATTACTACCGTGAGTTTTGGATCGACATTCCCTAGTATTTACTATATGAATAATGTCATAAATAACATTAAAGCATAGGGTTTTTTAGTTTAAGTAACATACTTTCGCGCCGTCCGGCCGATACATGTCAGGTCATTAAGTGGAGCCTGTCGTCAATTAATCCCGGGGGCCACTTTTTCCCCCCAGTCCGCCCCTGACGCAGTGGGTATCATCACGTGACCACTGAACGCCAACGCCGAGCAGCTGTGTCCCGGAGAGGGCTGTGTGGGTTGGTGACACGCCGGAGGGAGAGCTGTCAGTTCCTCCACTCGCTGCCTCGAGAGCAGCGCTCTCATGCGCTGCCTGAGTTTAATTCCACTCCCAGTAAAAGATGTCTGAAGGGAAGAGACAGTCTCTTCGTTCCAATTTATTATGAAACACCCAGGCTTTGACAGATTCGATACGAGATGTACCGTCTTTTATAAGCGAATTCTTCTCTGGAGCGAGCCAGCAAATAGCAGATCGTCCATGAGGAACACCACACTCTCAAGTCCCTACCTCTGTGTAGTGGCTCGCTAGCCTTCTCTACCGTCAAGGTGTTGCTTTGGACCCGAAAGGGCCTGCGGGGGGGGGGGGGGGACCGAAAGGGCTGCGCGGGGGCCTCCACACGCTGCGTCTCACTCCGACTCATCATGAGGCGTGTACACGCTCAGGGGATGGATGGAGTTGTGTGCAGTGCTGCCCACACGAGGCATTATATAACGGCGCTCATGGGTTTATTATGACCGTGTGCAGGAGGCGTATCTCGGACAAAGGAATGCCGCGAGCTCTGCAGGTTATTATAACACAACTTCCTCAAACTCAACAGCAATAAAACTGAACTCCTCCTCATCGCCTCCAAATCCACCCTCAGCAAAACCCCCAACCTGACACTCACCATCGATGGCACCCCTGTTTCCCCCTCCACCCAGGCACGCAACCTTGGCGTGATATTCGACCCCACCCTCTCCCTCGACCCCCACATCCGCCAAGTTGTAAAAACCTCATTTTTCCACCTCCGCAATATCGCCAAACTCCGTCCCTCTCTCACCCGCCCCGCAGCTGAGCGACTCATTCACGCCTTCATCTCCTCCCGCCTTGACTATTGCAACTCACTCCTCTTCGGCATCAGCACAACATCCCTCAACAGACTCCAGCGTGTCCAGAACGCAGCCGCCAGACTCCTCACCCACACCAAATCATGGCATCACATCACCCCGGTCCTCAAAGAACTCCACTGGCTTCCCGTCTCACACCGCATTCACTACAAACTCCTGGTCCTCATCTATAAAGCCCTCCACCCTCTGGCCCCCCCCTACCTCACTGACCTCCTCATCCTCTACCAACCACCCCAGTCCCTCAGATCCACCTCAGCCGGTTTGCTCTCAATCCCCAAGGCCAAACTCCGGAGCTTCGGGGACAGAGCCTTCTCTGTGGCAGCCCCGAAGCTCTGGAACTCCCTCCCCCAAGACCTCCGTGAGTCTGATTCCCTCACCCTGTTCCAGTCCCGTCTCAAAACCCACCTCTTCAACTCTGCTTATCCTTAAACCCGCCCCTCCCCCCTCTGAACCAACATCCTCCTGACTGCTTTTCTGTTTTTGTTTTGTTTTTGTTTTTGTTTGTGTTTTTGTTCTTGTTTTGTTTGTGGACCTGACTCATAATGTAAAGCGTCTTTGGGTCTAGAAAAGCGCTATATAAATCCCATTTATTATTATTAAAGAGCCCTATTTCATTCACACTTAAGTTGTGTATTTTCCAGCCTGGCCAGAAGGGACCCACCTTACTTAAAGAGCCATTGTTTCTGACTGATGTCACTCATTGTCACTTCACTGAAACTGTATCAGAGACAACAGAGAGGTAGGATTTCCCTTCAGCACAACCAATTCAAGCTGTCAGCCTGGGACATGGAGCTGTCCTGTGACAGCCAAGCGACGCCGGCAGTTTGACTCCAGATGGGGATTCCTGATAAACTCCACTGTTTGGAGGCGCAGGTTGATGGCCTCATTCACTGATATACATAAGCCAAGACTGCTCCCATCACTTTGCTACTTACTATCAGCTGTCTCAGTTCTGTTCAATTTAGTTTGTTTGAACTGATAGGATCTAGTTAAGTACTAGTATGTTGTTGCTCTTAAACTGGGTATAATAGTTACTGAACAAACTTAGTTTGTCTGCATTGATACAAATTTAAAGAATGGTTAAAGAAAACTTGTAGTAGGAACATTTTTTTTTTTATATCTCCAAAAAATACAAAAAAAGACCTGTGGCAGCGATACAGCAACTAATCCGATTTTGTCACAGCTTTAGAGCTGTGCCGGTTTTCCCCACAGTAACAGGAGCTATGTTTGTCTGCAGTGACATGGCGCCATGACACAGTGTAATGGAGTGACTATGTGTGAGAGAGACAGAGAAACAGAGACACTAAGGCCAAGTGGAAGAAGGGAGAAATAACTAAAACATTTTTTCCATCCGATTCTCCGTGTCATGACAGGTCTGTGGTCTGTGGAGAGAAAACAGTTTTATGTTCGCAAAGAGTCATTTACAAAAGCTCAAGTGCTGACCGTGTAACGGAGTGAGACGCATCCAAATGGATATCCAATCAGTTTAGAGAACATCTCTCATTTAGTCTTTGAAATTAGGGAAATATATTCTTGTTAATTTAACCACATTATGACCATGTCCATATTTAAAAGTACTTCTCTGTAGTTTAGTTTTGAATAATGTCATTCTGGAAATGAATTAATGTAATTATATTTATCCAATTTAATTCACTGGCTATGATATCAAGGCCTCTGTATGGATAACAAATCCTAATGAGTTGAAAAAGATATTCAAAAAATAATTGGAATACTCTCTTAAAATATTAAGCCATAAATGCAAATGAAACTCTCAGATGGTCATATATTTCTAATATCTTTCTTTTAAATATACCACTTTATTCTCAGAGACTTTGTTAACGTTTTTTTCTTAAATGTATAAGAAATTCAGATTTCTTTTCTGAATATTACCACCTTCCCCAGTTCAAAATATATATTTTTTTGTAAAATTATGAATAATTCTAATGATTAATATAGCAAATAATAAAAATGTCTTTAACCAACCATTATACATTTGCAAACAGAAAGACTTGGTGTATATACAGTCTTTCTTTCAATGAAGAAGTGCACTCAGGTGAAGAGTGGTGGTACCTTTGCTGACGTCACTGGGGATGCTGCTGATCTCTCCGTTGACCATCTTCTGGTGCAGCTGCTTGATGTTAAAAGGCTCAACAGTGAAGGGCAGAGTCCCGGTCAGCATGGCAAACATACTCACACCTCTGTACACGAGAAAAATTGGAAAAAACAAGGACACCTTTACAAAATGCATACACTGAAATGCATTTCTTTCAAACAGCAAGTAACACCACAGTACTTCTACACTTGAAAGCAGGCCATCACGAGACTTTGTCACTTACACGGACCAGACGTCCACTTTGGGTCCATACTTCCTGTGAGCCAGCAGCTCAGGGGCCGCGTAGGCAGGACTTCCACACTGCGTGTTGAGGAGCTCCAGAGAAAGGGATTCAGTCTTCAGAGAATTACTCAGGCCAAAGTCTGCATGAAACATCATAATTTTAACAGATGCACTAGATAGCTAATACACAGTCAACCATGCTTGTTTGTCCAACACTTTGCATCAGTGCATCAGTACACATACCAACAATCTTTATGTTGTTATGTTCGTCCAGCAGGAAGTTTTCAATCTTTAAATCTCTGCAGAAGAAAAGAAAATAAAGAGCTGTTTAGTCAAATAGGAAAACTGTGGTTCACTGTAGTATTTTCATGAGCCCAGTCCTTAATCCTACAGGAATTTTTAAGGGTATTTCTTTCCCCTTAAAGTACTTAAAAAGACAGACACTATGGTGGTTGTTCAATTTCAGAATTCTGGCAGTGTGTTTTTTGCCGTTTTCCTGATAATTTATAGACTTTAAAATGAGATGAGACCTTCACATTTTATGTTTGAAAGGAAATCTCAAGCTAAATAAAATGTGGGTAGGGCTCAGGATGAACAGTTAATTTGGGGGACTCATTTGTTTTGGACTCCTAAAAACTCAACTCCCACTGACTTACATTTTCAGACCGCTCTTCTTGACGTCCTAGCTCTTCCCTACCACAGTCATCTCTCTGTGTTCACCTGGGAAAGTTGCCTCACCCCCCTAAAAAGGACCCCAGCCTCGCCGCCAATCACATAGCCAGCTCTAAAACTCCCAAGCTAAATGAAAATCTGCGGTTAGGAGAGAGAGAGAGATCCCCTATAAAACACAGCCTGGGAATCAGCCATGTTCCTTTCATCTGCCCTCATCTAACCAACAGACACTCGGGGTCCCGCAAAAATCCAGAAAACACCGCTCACACAACCCGAATAAAGTTCAAAGACAGACGGAGGAAGAAAGAGGGAAAAAGGGCGAAAGCAGACATTGTCATAAAGGAGAAAATGTATGCGGTAAACCTTATGGATGTGGGTGGTAGGAGGTGCATTTATGTGCAAATTTCCATTTATTTCCAGTTTAATCATCTCTGTGGTGGAGAATGTGAGCGCGAGAGTGTGTGTGTGTGTGTGTGTGTGTGTGTGTGTGTGTGTGTGTGTGTGTGTGTGTGTGTGTGTGTGTGTGTGTTCAAAATGAGACTTTTGCCACTTTGACCCTGTGTGTTCCATGTAATAAAAGTTCGTATCGTTAGTGAATTATAGATGTAAAGGGCTCGCAACACAATTGTTTGCGTATATTATTTGATACGCAATAGTCGAAGTACGATTGGGGATACCCTTTAATAATTACGAATTTGCCAATCGTTATGTAGTAACGTTTGATACTTAAGTGGTCGGTTATAAAGGGGTAAATTGTTACATATGGAGTATTATGAGAAGTATTTGTTACAACTTTGTTGTCTCGTATCTTTGTGCATGTCTGTATAAAAAAAGAATCTGTTGTTACGTCTCATCTTTGCACGTAGACTTATGTACATTCTCAAAGACGTATTGATGCCGTTGTGACTTTCATGTTATGTATGAGTTCGTGACATTAATGTCCGATGGACTAATACCTTTTATCCTTTCGGCTTTCACGGAAAAATTGGTAAAGCGGCTATTAAAGCCACCCGGCTTATAAGCCACGGTAGGGGATATTCTATCACTTCGCTGTTTCATGTTATAAACTAAACATCACCTCATATTTCACGTGCTTTTTTTCTTTTAAGAGTTCATGGAGTTGTAAGGAGCTGACGAAGACAGTTTGTACACCTGAAAGTTCTCTTTAGAACTCCTTTAATTCAAGTTCTTTCTAAAAACGTTGGCTGTCTTCGCATAAAAGTTAGAACCACACCAATGAATTCAAGTAGCGTACCTACTACAGGCACTCGCTCTTCCGTTCCGGCAAGTGGAGTAGTGTGTGGACGACTATGGTGCTATCTCTACCTGTGAACCCTCACCACCGCAGTAAGAAAACGACTTGAAGTACCCCCCTGTACCCTCGAAAGTGTGTGTGAGTCGTATCAGGAAAAGCCACTATAGAAACGGAGGTAAGGACAGTTTGTACATTTAATCACAATTGTATTTTATGACATTTGAAAAGACACTTAAATGATTCTGACTAACCAAATCGATCGATTAAATTAAATCATAAATTCATCGGTAACTAAAATGTACAGTAAAAATTCAGTCTCCCCTACCCCATTCGGAAGTTTCCCCGAATAATAGTATACGTGTCATGATGTCACCACCTATACCCCTTAAATATAATTGGAGAATAAACCAATGACCAGTTTCATACTGATGTTAATTCCTTCGAGTCAAATAATTTACAAAGAAACACAAGGGCTTGTCCTTCATTTGGACTTAATTTTGTTAACCCATATGTCCGAAGTTTTGATAGTTAAGAGGACTTTTTGTTGTAAAACTTAGTCTTTAATTTGTAACTTTAACTCATTCAAACTTTTATATTATTTATAATATGTACATTTTAAACTAAGGTTACATGAATAAGATTTACAATTTTTACAAATTGTGTTTAGTTCGTCTTGTAAATGGACCAAGGAGAAATTAGGTCGAGGAGACGTCTTGAGAAGGTCTTCGAGGTAGTCTGCCTCCCGCCGAAGCATATCGAAGTTGGCACCACGACAAATTGTCTTGTACAGTTAATAAATCGCTTGTTGTGTATTGACATTCATGTCTTTCTTAACTTTGTTTCTTTTAACCTTTGTTTAAATATGGAATGAAGTAAAATTGTGCGATGTCTTCCTCCGTGTTGTCAAGTTGAAGTGTCATCAGAAGCACCTAGTGGGGGAGACCGGACCGGCGTAGTGTCTGACGTGTTCTCGCACAGGGTACCGTCACTTACACTGTATGGGAAAAAAATCCTTGACCACGGCGATAGACAGAGTCACATGTGTCCTTTATTATTCGTGTGATACGTGGGGTGTGTGTCAGCTACGTACACTCACTTGACTGAACTGAATGGTTACCATTGTACTTATTATGAACCCTTTTTGTTGAGTGAAAACATCGTCGAATTCGATGTTCAGGCCTGTAGAAAACCGTACGTAGGCTGGTTTGGGTACAAATGACTCGATCACAATGTCGTTCGTTTAGTACTCCGTGTGTGTGTGTGTACTAGTGTTTTGTATGTTCATCAAATGTCCCGTAATTGTCGGATGTTTCCTCCTTTTCGACGTTCCTTCGTCGTGTACCGCGTCACACCACTCGACTTTCACTATAAAGTCACTGTTAAAATCGTACAGAATGCCACATTCTCTGGGTATGAGGGTGTGTTCGTGTTTGTATGTGTGTGATTGTATCAGTGTCACGTTGGTGTTGTGAGGGTGAGCGAGACACGAAACCAAATTCTGGAACCGAGGAGACTTCCACCCTTACAACTAATGGTCCAAGTTAACTGAGAAGTAGGTAGGGACGCGGGCCACGGTACTAAGTGTGTAGTAGTGTTGTAGTACCTGAAGGAGGAGATTACCTTCAGGAATTGCTACCGCGAGGGCTAGGAAGTTTAGTGTGAGAGGAGACAGTGTGTGTGTACGAGAGTGTGTGTGCGTGTTTGTGTGTTTGGTGTGTGTGTGTGTGTGTTGTGTGTGGTGTGTGTGTGGTTGGTGTGTGTGTGTGTTCGTGTGGTGTGTGTGTGTGTGGTGTGTG